>NW_028234439.1:15944238-15956738 GCF_977035675.1 Penaeus japonicus
AATTTTGGCTGGTAGCTAGGTCGTTAGGTGCCCAATCTGAAATGGGTTTATACTTCCATCACACTGAGTATAAAGAATATAATGAACTATTACGGACCCTATACTACAATTCTAGTCTACTACAACATTGATAAACATTGTAGATAGTACATATAAGTCTCACAAGAGAGTACAACACAAAAACACAAATACAGGTCTAGTATCATAATGAGTGAATGAAAGATATGATGTGATACATTGGGTGAAGCTCACTCGCTCTGAAATACAACCCATCTTGGTTGCCACATAAGTGCCACAAGTGCCTCGCCTGGCAACCAGTCAAGTGAATCTATCCCCGTCTGTAATTGGTTAAGAGGGGTTGGGGGAGCAGAAAAGTTGGAGGAATTATGATTCTTAGGGGTAACTGCAATCATTTCTCTGCAATGGTGAGTCATGCTCAGGTGAAGACATGCACAACCTGTACCAGTATTCCACAGGAAGCTTGGGCTCTTGATGTAGATTTTGTTATTTAGATTCCAAAAAAAAAAATCAATTCATTTTTTGGTGCAGATTGAATAGTGGTGCACTTCATGTCAGATAATAAGACCTTTGGGGTTATTTAGAAAGCCGAAGGATTTTGATTATTGGTAACTTAGCGTCTCGTTTTCAGTTTATGTTATTTGAAATGGTAGGAATGATGGTTTATGTAATGGATGACTGTGTCTTTTGAGATGTTTCCTATAGTTTATTTTATATATTTTTTGGTATTTATGATTTTTGTATGTTGTGGAAGAAAGAGGCAGGGGGAATAAAGTGGCAATATTGTAATTTGGGTTTTATCTTATTTTATATTCTTATTTTGGAATTTTAACTGTTCTTTTCTTTTCACAGATAATGATGTATAGTGCTTGCTTTGAGGAACACTGGGAAGCTTCAAGACCTGAGGATCCAAATTACAGTGAAATATACAGGTAAAGTAGAGTTCACTGTAAATAATATAGAGTAAGGTTAGATCCAAATTTTAGTAAAATATTCAGGTAAAGTAGAGTTCACTGTAACTGAATAAGGTATAAATTAGAATAGATAATTTCTCAATGCAAGACATGCATATGATTATTGTTTCAATGTAAAACTGTCTTGAAACAAACAGTTACCTTGATTTGTAATATTTTTTTTGTTTTAATTCTTATCATACCTTTTTACTGCAGATATACAGTTATTCTTTTTCATAAAAAAAATTCAGAGGGTAGCCAAATCCATGTTTTCTTTGGTTCTCTGCCTGTCTTTTACTGTCTTTGTCTGTCTGTCTGTCCCTCTCTTTGTCTTTGTCTCTGTGTTTTTCTCTCTCTTTGTGTCTGTGTGTCTTTGTCTTTATGTCTGTTTGCCTCTGTGTATTTGTCTTCCATTCTCTCTCTCTCGTCTTTCCTCTCCTTTCCTTTCCCCTCTGCTCCCCTCCTGTCCTCTCTTTTTTTTCTATACTTTATTGATTACAAATGCATTGTTTTGGTTACAATTTACAGACATACACTATAGTAATAAATGCTTTTATAGACTAAAGGATGACATATATGGTGATTCCCATCTTAAAGTCTAACCTTAGATAATGTACAAGTTATACAATTATTATCATAAATTATTTACATAACCAAGTCAGTTAACATTGCATATCTATGGATCTTAAAAGTTCATGTGCTTTGCATTTGAAACTTTGTAAGAAATACTGTAAGCTTCCATATTAAAGATACATGTGAATTCATGCCACAACTTTCCGTATCCTAAGAGAAACTGTTGATGGTGCAGTGTTACAGTTGCTTGATATCTCTCTCTCCTCTCCTCTCCCCTCCCCTCCCCTCCTCTCCCCTCTCTCCTCTCCTCTCCTCTCCTCTCCTCTCCTCTCCTCTCCTCTCCTCTCCTCTCCTCTCCTCTCCTCTCCTTTCCTCTCCTGTCCTCCCCTCTCTTCTCCTCTCTTCTCCTCTCTCTCCATATCTGAAATATATTGGCTATAAGCTATAGTTTCTACATTCTAGGCCTTTAATTGACATGTATTTACTATCTGCACACTCTTGACAGATATTTGTCTCAACTGCTGAGTGGAAGTGAGCCAACCCACCTCAGTCCAGGGAGTGCATCCAAGGTGTTGGAGATGCTGAAGAGAATCAAACAGGTGACGGATGATGTCTCTGTCACTCCCCACCTGAATTACCTCCAGCGACTGCCTCTGCAATCTTTGAAACCTAGTTCGCAAAAGGTACATTCTCTCTCTCTCTCTCTCTCTCTCTCTCTCTCTCTCTCTCTCTCTCTCTCTCTCTCTCTCTCTCTCTCTCTCTCTCTCTCTCTCTCTCTCTCTCTCTCTCTCTCTCTCTCTCTCTCTCTCTTTGTCTCACTCTCACTCTCACTCCCACTCCCTCATTTGCTCTCCCTCTCTTTCTCTTGCTATTTCTCTCCCCTTCCCTTCTTTACCTTTCCATCCCCTCTCCCCCTCCCTCTCCCTCCCATTGTAAAGAAAGTGAATAGCATCTAAAATGAGTGTTTGGCAACATGGCATTTACATGTTCATCTCTGTATGTCTTGTTATTGTTAATATACTTTTTCATTTTTATCATTTTCATTTACTCTATTTCAGGGTGGTCAAAGCAAGGGAACCCGGAAACAGAAGGACACAGAGAGGTAGTCGATATTATACTTATCATGTAATATGTGTCTGTCATCAGTTTTGCACATTTCCATTTAGTGTGACAGTCATTAATATAAGTAAAATTATTTTTTTGCAGACAATAATTTACAGCAGTATTTTTAGAACTCACTTTTTATTAACTGATAATACAGCATGTACATCCTCTTCATGTGTGGTTCAGCAACATACCTTTCTCACAGTGGTCCATGTTTCTAATGCCAGTTGTTTTCCTGATAAAGAGTCTTTAAACAGCTTCCAGGATTTTAAGTATTGTGGCTGAAGTAGTGGATTTTCAATAGAGCCAGTGTGTCACTTTTTTTGTCTTGGATGTTTTGATTATCCAGCCATATATTCTCTTTTACATACCAAAATGTTTGTCTGTGGCCTGAGTATACTGTTCTTGCTTATTGAAATACCCAGGGCAGAGTCCCCACAGATATACTGCTCTGAGGTTCCCATGTAATTCTAAAACATTCTTTTTGTTTCTTTATACCTTTCTTTAGACTCATGTAATATACAGTGCTTTAAGATGAATAATAACACTACCAATTTATCAATGTTATCTCTTAGGATCAAGATGGAAAAAGGTCCTTGGATGGAGTCCTGTGGTACCTCTAATACACCTGATAATTTGGCCTAAATTGATTGATTATCAAAGATTATCTGTTTCATCAACAGCAGCACATTTTGCCTTGATAGACCGCCATTCACAACAACAGACTTCACATTACTTCACTTCACTTTACAAAGTAAATATTCTAATTTTACTTTTCTTTCTTTAGTTCTTCGTCTGAGTGCCCCCTCTTCCAGGACACAGATGATTACTTGAACCTCACAGAACTGGAACCAAAGGACCCGTATTATGAAGTCAAGAGAGAAAAAGTTGTGAAGAAGGTATGGTTAGCACCTTGACACAAGGATTCTTGCATCCTCACCCTCTCACCTTCCCACAACAGGG
The DNA here is from genome assembly GCF_977035675.1 of Penaeus japonicus. Taxonomy (NCBI): domain Eukaryota; kingdom Metazoa; phylum Arthropoda; class Malacostraca; order Decapoda; family Penaeidae; genus Penaeus; species Penaeus japonicus. The sequence goes on from NW_028234439.1 coordinate 15,947,850, forward strand.
ATTATTTTCAGAATTTTGAAGAATAAGGATAAGAAACAACTAAGCCAATTTTTCAGATTCAATCACAGATGATCACATCTTACAGGAAAGTATTTATTTGCCTCTGCTGCCATGGTAGAGGTAGAGGTTCTAGTCCTGGAGGTTAACCAGTATCAAGGACATTTAGGTGACTAAAGTGGTAATGTATCTTAACCCATTCACGCCGGGGCAGTTCCGGCTTTGCGCGGTCGCAATACCGGGGTTCTCGAACGCATAAGCCTAACGCCTCGAGATTCTCGGGTGCACAAGCCGCAAGCCTCGGTTGCCCGCTCGCTCTACCCGAGCGCGCGGCTTCCCCTCATAGCGCGTCCAGGGCGTCTGACACGAAAACCACAATACGTGCTATCACGTCAACCGGTGTGAATGGGTTAAATATATTTGATTATTTTTATAATATGCTTGTTATTATAGTGTTATATATAGATAAGTTCTTTTTAAAGACCCCTCTTATTTTATGGTTAAAGAACACCCATGACTGAAAATACTCTAATGAAGCTTCATCATACTCACATTGCTGTAAGTGCCTTGTGACACCAATTTTATGAAATCACCCTTTAATTATTATTATTATTATTATTTTATTTTATTATTATTATTATTTTTTTAAATACTAATCATTTGGCAATTGTGATGCCACATCTGTCTACCTTTCCTCTCCCCTCTTTCAGAAGCACAAATTAATGCTGCAGGTCACAGCTCTGTTGTTTTACAGTATGATGAAAATATTGCTGATTATCATTTAGAACACTCAAATATTATATCTATTTGGACATATGAAGAAGACTTTTATTGGGGTTTTCAAATTTTAATAAGTTTAGCCTAGCTTAGTATCATCTTAATACTGTAAGTACAACAATTAAAAGGACAGTCTTCAGTGAAATACTATTAAATTACATATAGCCTAGCAAACGCAATGAAAAAGCCATATCTTTTTCAGAAATGAACATCTCTATAGGGTAGGGATGAAGGAAGACATTTTAAGAAGTGTATGGCAATGGCTGGTATAAGATTTGTATCTAGAGCAGATGTAAACCTGTTAAATTCACAATGAGATTTTTTTTTCTTTTTCAAGTCTCAGTTAGGCATTGCTTGCAGTCACTCAAGTACTCCTTATTATGTTCTTAAGTCTTTCCTACAGCATTACATTCCCAAACATGGACATCAAAAACGAGTTGAATTGAACTTTGCCAATCAGCAAAAATTCATTGACCATTGCTTTTTTCTTTCTTTTTTTTTTTCTTTCTTTTTTTTAAGTACAATACTTCTTCTCCCTAACAAGGTCAAAATCAACTTTCTAACACAAATTATAAGCTTCCAGCCTCTCAGCATCACTCCATTTCTTCTTTATCCCTTTCAGCTGGAAACTCTGCAGCAAGAATCGGCTTCATTGCTCCAGAAAGTCCCTGGCCTCAACCCCATGGATATTCCAGCCGAAATGATGCTGAAGCCGCCATTCACTACCTGAGGCTCTAATTGTGATATCATGGAGGAAAATGCATTTTGTATCCTAGCTATATTTTTTAGATTTTTTTGTTTTTTTTCATGTTTCAACAATGGATATTATTTTTGTTTGTGTCATATACAGAGCTTTTTGGTAATGAAAGTGGAAATTAACCCATAGGAAATATAGTACAGGTTTCAAAAATGTTTTGCAGAATGCCTTACAAGACTGATGGATGAAGACAGAAATAATTTCATGGAAATTAAAATATTTGTAATCTGTTGACATTTATTGTAAGTGATATTATTGAAAGTTTGCTTATTACTTTTTCTCACTTGAAAATGAAACCATTTTATTGAACCAGGGCAATTTATTTCAATAAACATTTAATAAATAGATTTTCTATATTTATTTAACTTATTTCTACATATGATCAAATTTAAGCCTCATTACTTTTAACACATTCGTACCGGGGCTATACCAGCTCTAATTGGTTGGAATACCAAGGTTTTCGAACGCATAAGCCTAACGCCTCAGGATTCTTGGGCGACAAGATATTTGGCCAAGGTGAGCAAGCAGATAGCCCAGGCTCACGGCTAGTGCGCCCGAGAATCCCGAGGTGTTAGGCCTATGTGTTCAAAAACCCAAGCATTGTGACCATTCAAAGCCGGAATCGCCCCGGCGTGAATGGGTTAAATCACAGTAAATTATTAATGAGATGTAGATATTTATAAGGATTGTGAAAGCACCAGTTAATATGATATTAAGAAGTTTGCTTCCATTTTCATTATTATTAAAATGATAATAAATGAAGATTTTATATCTTGATAATTACATTTATCAGAAATTACTCTTGTAACTTCTCAGTTTAACTTGTTGGACACATGTGACATGACTGCCGACATGGGTAAATCACTACTTTTTACTTATTGGAGTGTTTACTTACAAACATAATAAGAGTAAGAGTTCTACTTAGTGACAGATGATGGAAATTTCTACTGTAATTACCATAACATTTGCCAAAATAGGTTTTATTTAAAATCACAAACATAAATGGCATGACCCTCCTAGCACCAGCAGAAAAAAAAGCCTTGAAGAATGCCCATCCAGTCTCTACCAAGTGCTAACTTAACCCTCTCTGGACGGGTGGTACACTACGGTACCACTCATTTACGGGCCCGGTGGCCGGGTGGCACCATATGGTGCCAGTCATTTAATTGATTTAGGCCTAAGCGTTTGAAAGCCCCGGCATTGTGACATGCAAGGCTGGAATGCCCCCGTCGTGAGTGGGTTAAGAGAGCAATGGCACACAGCAAGATGCAGACCTCTGGCTCTAAAGTCAATTTTGTCCTTCCATAAAACTCACACTTTTTTAATATTGACTTTTTACAAAAAAAAATAGTCTATGTTAATAGAGAAACCCTGTCAGATGGCACATAGAAATCTCATAATATAGTAAAGCACAAAAAAGACAATCATAATGAGTGAATAAATAGCATGCAAAAGACCTCAATATGTAATGTGCCATTTCCTTGTTCTAAAATAAACCCTGTCTGTTTTGTCAACCAGGTGGTACTAGTGCCCCACTTGTGGCAAAAAAAGCAAATGTATGCCCCTTGTCCAGTGAGTTAATTCTTCAAAGAGAATGACAAAACAGTAGATTTCCTTGGTCTTTGACTATTTATTTATGTAGTAATTTAAGTTTCAATACAGTGAAAGCTGTGATTCTAAAAATTTCAGAGGCCTGCAGTATCTTTATTACTGCAACTTCACCTGCTAACGACAGGGCAGTTTTGGCTATCCCTGGATATTTTGCTGGGGGTATTTGAAAAGTGTAGGTCTAATGCTGCAGGCTTTTTGTATGCTGAGGCACCAGACAGTTACTAACACACCCAATCACCTGGCAAGATAGCTAGACAAAGCCAAAACAAGATGTTCATTTCACTCAGCTGGAAGACCAGTCAAGCCTTGACCTGACCGTCACATCACATCATCTGGTGTCAAGAGCAGTTAAGGCACAGTCACACAAGTGTTTTTTCGACCAGTAATCTGCTTTAATCCCAACAAAGTGGTATTGGGGTAGGTTATTTCTGACTTTGGAAATTGTTAATCTGTATCATGCAGGCTTAATGGCATCTCAAAAATAATCATGTGCAGAGTATATAGTCAGGATTATCAAAGTAAATATTAAATAATAAATAATACATGCAATTTCAATTATACTAAATATATTTAGTTTTAAATACAAAACGATATTCTATTTATGTTTATATCTTTCATTTACACACGCATCTTTTTTACATGGAACAGCCATTTGATTTACGGCTTTTCTCTTCTCATATGCCTCTCCTCACTTTCAAAGTCTGTTGGGCAGAAGCAAACATCAAAATGTAGATAATTCCATGATCATATTACAAAATGATGTTTTTTTTTTTCGATGTGACCAGCACTTGTCAGCGCAGCTTTTTGCCAAATTACGAAATGGAGATTAGGCCTAATATTTGCTGTGTGATTGCGCCTTTAAAGAAGCAAAGTGAAAAGCAAAGAGAGACAAAGTAGCCACTATATAATGTGCACCAAAATGCTTCATCTGTGCTGAGTAATACATTTAAATGTAGCCAAATCATATTAAAGGCCAGGGGAAAAGTTTTTACTTCTATTAACCTTTGGATCTGGCCGATCTATAAAACTGGTTTCTAAGCTAAACCAGAAGCATGACTGACTAGTTTCTAAATTATGGACCCAAAGCAGAATTAGCATGAGGAAAATAACCTTCATTTCCTATACCTGAGCAAGATTAGAAAAAAAGTTTTAAATTAAATCCAAAATACTCAAAATTTCTTCACATTTTCATTTTTCGTATCAAGTAATATGCAGTAATTTACAAAATTACTGTAGTATTCATATTTAGGCCTCTAAGAAATTCACTTGTCGCATTCCTTTCTTAGCTTTAAATCAAATTTTTAAAATCTTATATTTTCCCCTTTACTGACAGTAAATCATTGTCATAAAATACAGTTGTTACATGCAAACATAACACATTATCATAGTCAAACTATAATGATTTAGCAGTTCAAGGCATCTAATGATGTTCACAGATTAAAGCCAAAAAATCAAAGGTTAGAAAACGAAAACAAAAATATAAATTGGAAAAGTTTATTCCTAGAATGAAAGATAATGCCCATTATGAAAGTATACATACTGAAGTTATGCATCATCATATTACAGCCTTAACAAACCTTTGGTCTTTATAGAATACTTGTGCAAAGAAACAAGGGATGTGCATGGGAAGACAGTAACCACCCCAATTACAAAGAATATATAGCAATATGTTTACATTTTTTCCCTTTATGTACTGAATGTATCATATAAAAAGGAGAATACACCTTAAGAAAAGATCATTTCCCTTTGTAAAAGACCTTATGCTAGTAAACTTAATTAAAAAGGACACATTCTTTCATATTGAGAAGAGATAATACTTGGGTGTTAGCATCAAATTTGACTAGACTACTGTCTGAAAATCTTTTATGAAAAAGATGTGCATCTGTGAAAAAGCTCAAAAGCTAACAAAAAAAATATGTACATCAGTCTCAATATTCCAAGCTAATTATTCACACACTCTTCTGTAACCTCAGTGTTCGGATGGCAGGTATATATTCAACCATTTCATCTTCCACAAGAAACACACCTAGTTTCTCCTGCAATGGAAAGGCTATTTTATACTCTATTTTATGCATCTGTTCTGTATTCTATGACTATATAACTTATCACGTCAATGGAGGATGATTCAAAGAGTTGATTATTTAATGAAGGTTTCCACAAACTCAAAAGAATACCGAACACAGATATATGAAAGACAAATAATTCCATTACACATGACGATATATTAACACTGATATTGCAACATCAGAATCATTCAAGTCAAGGATGTAACACAAAGTCAACTATGTGCATGCTGAAATAATTCTCTCTCATTCATAGTTTTTTTTTCTGTCACAGTGATCTCTTAACAAGGTACTTTAAATTATTTTGATGTATATATGTAAGATTCACATTCCACAAACCCAGTCACCTTAATCGCTCTTGATGGCATCGGCAGCAACTCGTGTAGCAGAGTCGGCAAGCTCGTTGATCTTGTCGGTCACCTTGGACATGGCTGTGTCGATCTCCTGCTGGTGCTTCAAGAATGCAGGTTTGATGACGCGCTTGTAAATGAAGTCTGATCCATTCCAGGAGACGGGCATGAAGCACCACACCAGGAACAAGCACTGTGGGGGAGGGGGGAATACCATCAGAAGTCTTTTATTGTTAATCTAATGGGTCAAGCCAAACAAAGTGTGTATGTTTAGTGTTCGTTTTCCGTAAAGCTCATCCAAAACATCTTCACATGATGATTTAAAAACTTTTTTTCCCCCCCCCCACAGTTCTGATAAAGAAATAGTACCGGTTTTAATGAAATACGTTTTACCTATAACAGAAACTGAAAGAAATAAAGAATGCCCTTTGCTATAAATTCATTATTCTTATCTGGGAAGACCTACCTTGGCCAGCCAGTAGAATGGGAACCACGACAGGAGCATGTCGGAGAAGAATTCACACACGGAGAACAGGGCAAAGACAACCCAGTAGGTCAGCCAGCGTGTGTCATCTTCCTTCTTAAAGGTCTCCAGAGCCTATTGGAAGGATGTATTCCATGATGCAAAAAAATTTAAATAATTTTTTTTTATATAATCCATATGACATAAGTAACCAAAAATATCAATGGGTAGAAGAGAGAATGGTGTGTACTTTGATACTGCAGTATGCAGGGTAGACGAACCCGATGGCATTGCAGATCAACTGAGCACCCCATCCGAAGACCAGATACACACTGGTAAGAGCAAGGGCACCTGAAAGAAAACAAACAATTAGTTTTAAAAATAATAACAACAACAGAAACAATAATAGATATTGGTTTATGGTCATAATAAATGAGCATAATATTAATTTCTTTTCATTTACAATGTAAAATCTGACATTAGTGACTAAGTCTTGAACCAAACCTTCAGATATTCTTACAAGAAGCTTAGAGAATTTCGTAGCCTAACACTATAGTTTTTTCCACAGTTTCTGGGTCAAAATTGAAGTTGAAAAAGGGTCAAAAGTACTGTGACCAAAATCTAACCTAACCTACATTACATTATAAAATTCTCTGATACCAAATATGATTAGAATCCAACAATTCTTTTAAGTTGCTGTAGATTTTTCCTCTTGACCCAGAGTCAATGGAATAAACTACAGACTCACCATTCCCTACCTTTTGTATCTTTGGACATAGTCTACACTTGTGTAACAACAACAGCAATAATGTTTTTTTTTTTTTTTTTTTAAGGGGGGAGGGATAAAAGAAAACTTCTTGCAAAACTTTCTTCTTTCTTTTAAGTCTATGCAATGTGTCAGATTTATTACTTAAAAAACATGATGGTGGGTTTTGTGTTTAGATACAAAATCAAAGTTTGTAATCATTCCAAAATGTTCAAATCTACAACAGGGTTTCCTTTGAGTGGATTTTGTATTTTACTTGATAGCACATCATTGGAATAATATTATATAAATAAAAATTGAAGACACCAAGTCTGCAGAATATTTCAGCCTCGGGTAACTACATTTCTCTTCAAAGGCTCTCTTACCAAACTCGCACACGCTTTCACACTTCTTCCACACTTTAAACAACAAACAAAAAATCAATAAACTATTTCTACATCACACAACTCTGAAATCTATCTTTCAAGGATCCTCTTACCATACTTCCACATAGGTAGGTACTTTTCCTGTGTGAGATCCGACAACCTTGGATCGCTCATAATATCCTTTGCAGCCCACATAATGAAATCAGGAACGGTCATTTCTGCCTCCTCTTGCTTCTTGTCCTTCGATTCTCGCTTTGCCATTTTGTCAGTTTTTCTTTCAGGTTTCACAAAAATACTAATGACCAGAGCAAGTGCTTTGAAGTGGATGGTGACAGAGACTGGACTGAGGGACACCATCCAAAGATAAAATGATAAAATCAGAGATAAGAAATGTGAACAATTAAATCTTATGAATAAATAGTTACATGTCAAAACCTGCAATCAGAATGAGTAATAGTGTTTGTTTGTTTTTTCTTTTATTTTTATCCACAGCATGAATCATTAATGGAAAAATTCTGCTAAAAATCATAAAATCAGGTACATTGTGACAAGGCCTTCAAATGAGACAAAAACTACACATAAATCACCTTTTATCTTATCATCACTACTCCTCCTAAACTTTCCTCGATTTGACTTTCATAATAGAGTAAACCATTCACCATTATCAAGACCAAATCTTGGACCTTGTAATCTCTTATGGGTCCCTGGCAACACAAGTTCACTCTGGTCATTTCACTGGCCATTTACCTCTAATCTTTTGGGAGTTGTATGTATATATGCATGCATATGCACGTATGTATGAGTAGTTGTATGTATATGTATGTATATGTATGTATATGTATGCACAGTTGCATGTATATGCATGTGCAGTTGTATTTGTAAATATATGTTCACATATATTTACAAATACATGTACACATGTATGAACAATTTGTTTCATTATCTAAAACACAGAATGTGACCAATGACATGTATAATTTGAAATTCCTGTATCCTGGATCAATCATGTAACCAACAAATTCAATCAATGATTAATATTTATTCATAACTAAAATGATAATAAAGAGAGATCATGAGATATATACATATATATATATACATATACATATATATATACATATACATACATATATATATACATATACATACATATATATGTATATGTATATGTGTGTATATATATAATATATATATGTATATGTATATGTGTGTATATATATAATATATATATGTATATGTATGTGTGTATATATATATAATATATATATGTATATGTATATGTATGTATATATATAATATATATATGTATATGTATATGTATGTATATATATAATATATATATGTATATGTATATATATATATATATATATATATATATATATATATATATATATATATATAATATATATAATATATATTATATATATATAATATATAATATTATATATAATATACATATATATATTGCAAAATATAAATATATGTCAAGATAATATTATCTAAACAATAAACATAGAAAAATAAAAATTATATGTATACACACATACATTATATGTATACATATGTGTGTATACATACATACATTATATATATACATGTGTGTATACATACATACATTATATGTATACATGTGTGTATACATACATACATTATATGTATACTTGTGTGTATACATACATACATTATATGTATACATGTGTGTATACATACATACATTATATGTATACATGTGTGTATACA
>NW_028234439.1:15961738-15969238 GCF_977035675.1 Penaeus japonicus
TACAGCCAGCCTATCAGAATCAGGTTCTAAATACCTTACAGCCAGCCTATCAGAATCAGGTTCTAAATACCTGACAAACAGCCTATCAGAATCAGGTTCTAAATACCTTACAGCCAGCCTATCAGAATCAGGTTCTAAATACCTTACAGCCAGCCTATCAGAATCAGGTTCTAAATACCTTACAGCCAGCCTATCAGAATCAGGTTCTAAATACCTTACAGCCAGCCTATCAGAATCAGGTTCTTAATACCTTACAGCCAGCCTATCAGATTCAGGTTCTAAATACCTTACAGCCAGCCTATCAGAATCAGGTTCTAAATACCTTACAGCCAGCCTATCAGAATCAGGTTCTAAATACCTTACAGCCAGCCTATCAGAATCAGGTTCTAAATACCTTACAGCCAGCCTATCAGAATCAGGTTCTAAATACCTTACAGCCAGCCTATCAGAATCAGGTTCTAAATACCTTACAGCCAGCCTATCAGAATCAGGTTCTTAATACCTTACAGCCAGCCTATCAGAATCAGGTTCTAAATACCTTACAGCCAGCCTATCAGAATCAGGTTCTAAATACCTTACAGCCAGCCTATCAGAATCAGGTTCTTAATACCTTACAGCCAGCCTATCAGAATCAGGTTCTTAATACCTTACAGCCAGCCTATCAGAATCAGGTTCTAAATACCTTACAGCCAGCCTATCAGAATCAGGTTCTAAATACCTTACATCCAGCCTATCAGAATCAGGTTCTAAATACCTTACATCCAGCCTATCAGAATCAGGTTCTAAATACCTGACAAACAGCCTATCAGAATCAGGTTCTAAATACCTTACAGCAAAACACACACAAGAGCATGCTTCTAGGAACTATTAATGCTGTTGGCATGCACGACACACGATACCTTACATGTGCAACATCGGAAGTCCTATGAAATACGCACACAAAATGAAATAAGTACAGCCGACTTCCAAGGTGGTGATATATATATATATTCCGAGAAAAAAAATCATACTTGCACAGCCCTATTTTTGCCAGTACAATACTGGCAACATGCCTCCTGGCTTCACAAAAGCAAATGCTTACTCACTATGATGCTCTGAGATCAGTTAATTTTATTCTATAATACATATGAGCATGTGTGCATGGTCTGGGTGTTGTATTTGTGTTATTTCCCACCACATCCTGCCACCATACCACCTTGCTGATGATGGTTACTGAAAAACTACCAACACATAATCTATGGAACAAAATATCCTTTCCACGCAATTACCACCATCGACATAGTGCTTCTTTTATTCTGGTGAAGGCTAAAGCAATGATACATCTTTGGCCTACCATACTAGAGAGTCCATTAGGAGGTAGTGTGATACTAATACACTTTACACTAAAAGCTATCACTTATATTACATAATAATAATATATTATACATCATATAATAAATATAATTGTGTATATATAGGTAAATAAATATATATACATAAATAGATAAAAAATATATATAAACAAATAAATAAACATATATATAAACAAATAAATAAATATATATATATAAACAAATAAATAAATATATATATATAAACAAATAAATAAATATATATATAAACAGATAAATAAACATATATATATATAAACAAATAAATAAACATATATATAAACAAATAAATAAACATATATATAAACAAATAAATAAACATATATATAAACAAATAAATAAACATAAATATACACAAATAAATAAATATATATATACAAATAAATAAACATATATATATAAACAAATAAATAAATATATATAAACAAATAAATAAACATATATAAACAAATAAATAAACATATATATAAACAAACAAATGAATAAACAAATATATATATAAATAAACATACATAAAAAAAATTATATATATATACAAAAAAAAAAAAAAATAATAAAAAAAAAAAAAATAATATATATATATATATATATAAATATATATATATATAATATATATATATATATAATAAATAATTAATAATATAAATAAATAAATAAAAAAATATGTAAAAAAAAAATAATATATATATATAAATAAAGAAATACTAAACAAAATAAATACATAAATACATAAATAAAAAATATATAAATAAATAAAATATATAAAAAATAAATAAATATAAAAATAAAAAAATATATAAATAAATACATATATATAAATAAATATATATATACAAATAAATAAACATATAAATAAACAAAATATATATATATATAAATAAATAAAAATATATATAAATAAATAAATATATATAAATAAATAAATATATATATACATAAATAATATACAAATATATAATACTTAATAAATAATATATAAATAAATATATATAAAAATATATGAATAAATATAAATAATAAAAAATAAAAATATAAATAAATATATAAATATATAATACTTAATAAATAATATATAAATAAATATATATAAATAATATAAAATAAATACATATAAATAAATATATATAAATGATATATAAATAAATACATATAAATAAATATATATGAATACATATAAATAAATATATATAAATACATATAAATAAATATATATAAATACATATAAATAAATATATATAAATACATATAAATAAATATATAAATACATATAAATAAAATATATAAATACATATAAATAAATATATATAAATACATATAAATAAATATATATAAATACATATAAATAAATATATATAAATACATATAAATAAATATATATAAATACATATAAATAAATATATATAAATACATATAAATAAATATATATAAATACATATAAATAAATATATATAAATACATATAAATAAATATATATAATACATATAAATAAATATATATAAATACATATAAATAAATATATATAAATACATATAAATAAATATATATAAATACATATAAATAAATATATATAAATACATATAAATAAATATATATAAATACATATAAATAAATATATATAAATACATATAAATAAATATATATAAATACATATAAATAAATATATATAAATACATATAAATAAATATATATAAATACATATAAATAAATATATATAAATACATATAAATAAATATATATAAATACATATAAATAAATATATATAAAAACATATAAATATATTTATTTATACACATATAAATGTAGTGTAAAACCAGCAATTTCATAAAATTCTATTTGGGTTAAAATATTTAATAGCATCATCAGATACTCAAAATATTCAAAAACATAAAATGAATAATCCCAAGACCTTCACCTTCCTTGCAATCATGGACAAATTTCAAAAGAGCAAGACTTTCTTGTATGAAATGGCGGTTTAAACAGCCAACAGTAGCATGAATAGCAAGTTGGAACTGTTGCTAGCCTCTACCCATGACAGTGCAGTGTGTGTTGATAGTGACTTCTAAGAGTCTTACTTAAAAGTAATTAAGTATCTTTAATCTAAAATAAAAGGCATGTTAACATCAAACAGAGTACATCTTATCCTCTGGTTCTAATAAAGGAGAAAAAGCCATTATTCTCATAATTAAAATACATGAATTCCAAGGCAAGCCAATATAATCATCTGGCAGCCAATCAAGTTAAGAGACTTTACACAGGTGCTAAAAGATGTTAAGATTTTGAACTTCACCTTGAAGTGTGCAACTGCATTCTCTGAGGGTTTGCTGCAGCCCACTTTCTACATACTACTTTTATTGCTAATTACATAGGCCGAAGAGTGCAACCGTTCGGCAAAATTAAAATGCATCAACTTTATATTACTCAAGAAATTAATAACTCAGCATTGCATATGCTTCCTATTCTACCACCATAAGCAAATATAATTGTAAACCTGGTATATCATTCCAAATATTACAGGAAATGTCTTCTCCAACCTTGCAGGCAGAATTTCACAAGAAGTGCATAATCTAGCCTCAGGAGGAGAAATCTCTTACCATTTAATCTCTCTGCTACACATTTGGAATGCTGATTTTTTTTTTCTATATTGCACTGGTTCCTTACTTGACAATTCTCAAGGGAGGTCTCAACCCCAAAACCTTACATATCTCTAATTTCCAACAACCATGTATATAAAAAAAAAATCATCATCAAATTCATCAGCCTTTTCATTCTAAGATCTTTTTTTACCCATCTATCTATCTATAAGTGACATATGCCCACAACTGTTTACTGATATTTTTAATTAATTCTCTACCTATAAACCATTTAAGTCTTTAATATCAAGTTCTAGCAAAGAAAATGGGAAAATGAGATGAAGGATGAAAGTTGAGGAAAAACTATTTAGAGCAGCATCTCCTAGAGAGGACATGAGTCAAACAGTAATTAAAAGTCAGTTTTACATGAGCAGCTGACAGCTTACATAAATACAGTAATAAAAAAGGAATTCTGTGCAGCTGTCGCATACACAGTACAAAAAAAAAAAAAAGATTACTTGTTGCTTTATGCATTCACAGAACTAAATATATTGCAAGACACTAATAATTTGTGGTAAATTTTTACAAGACTGGTCCCACTCATCCACTACCGGCCTATACAATTATGTATTTGACTGAAAAGCTCTTACTTCAGCAAGAATAGCTACTAAGCTGATGTGTATATACCTATATAATGTTCTTTGTAATGAATTCAATTTTACTACATATAATGTTTCTAACATTTCATGCCACCTGTGCTCTGACAAAGGCCAACAACCCTCCAACAAAAATTCCGATGAGAGAGTGTAGACCTTGCTGGCTATCTGCCATCAATAAATTTCCCTAACAGTGCTGCATTACTAAATATCAATGAATTTCTAACACCCTCTACTATACATATATAGTGAATATTCCTTGCAATGCCACCCCTATACCTTGCAATCTGGGCCCTGATATTAGGGGAGCGCATGAATTAGATCCGGCTCTTTGACCTTCATACAATTGACTGAGGTCTTTTCTTTTACCCAGTTTGCTCATTAGTAAAAAAAGAGCCATTTTTCAGAAAAAATGACTTAGGATGTTTGGTTCTTCTATAAACAACAGCCAATCAAAGCTACCCCTAAATCAACCGATCATAGCACTTTCATGTTCCTTGTTGTTAGTGAACCCGCGGATTTGAGCCAATCGCTGTATCGTGAAGACGAGATGTGTGTGCATGTGCAGTATTGGTTCCAGTATAGGATATACATTGCTGATGTGGGATACACACAGACGGTGCATTCAAAAGATGTATCACCAATCAAGGAACCACTTCACGCTCTATGTATACAAACCAAACTAAAAACTTCCAAAAATCAAGGTAATGAAGCAATTATTGAATATTATCTGTGCATCAACAGCTTATTGAAATCAAGGTAAATGGGACATAGTTCTGCAAAAAACTAATGTTTGATTGGTTGTTGGGTTAGGATTTTCTGAACATAAATATTGCTTTGTCATGGAGGAGGCACCCATGATCGTTGTGCAATCCGTACGCAATGCGGGTGAGTATATTGCAAAGAAATCACATCTTTTACATTCTTATTTGACAATAGAGAGATATATGGTGAAATCAAGGTACATTTGTGGCATATATCAAAGCAACTTGTTCGTTCATAACCCCGATCTCCTTCATGCCCTCCCCTACTATCAAGGCCCAGATTGTGGGTACAGGGGGAATTGCGGATTATATCCACTATACATGAGTGGTAGAGGATGCGAGAGATCCATCTATCCATTTTCGTGGCATTTAGTAATGTGGCACTATTCGGACAATATGGCATCACATTTGCCAGATTATATGTGGGAGGTTTGTTGGCCATTACTTAAATGGGAAATGTAAGGGCTGCAGTGGTCACTTGACACAGTGCCACTGTTGGGTTGGACTTGGGTCAAGCAATGTTCATGGGAATTTCGATAGACAATAACCAACATAATTATAGGGAAAAGTCCCATTATCAAAGCCTCAACTAGTCTTGTAAATATTTATCAACTTTGGAAAAACTGGACATGCCTTGGAAGTGACAGTTCTGATTATCTAATATTTTTTCTTAAAAACTGGTCCCTGTATCACTTACCATTAAAACCAGCTAGTTTAAATGCTTGTCCTAAATATTCAACTAGCCTCCACAAGGGAAGAGCAACATGCTTTACAAAACCCATTTCAACACCCAAAGACTTCTAGCATATCATTTTCTTCTATATTGAACAGACAGTAAAAGTCAATATGGTGTCACACAGTTCCCGTTCAAAAGCCAATCTTCACATGTTCACACACACCAAACAATACAAAAAACAGTGTGCCCACAGCTGTGTCTACACCACAGACACACACACACCTAGAAACACGCCCAAAATCACCACTGGATTGAGTTTCCCTTCGAGTGGAGGAACTGACCAGTGGAGTCATGCCAACACAAATAGATACACTGGGGAGGAAATTCCAAAATCGGGGCCAACATTCTCGCCTTTGATTTCTAAACTGGCCAGGTACGTGCTCCTGGTTCCCTGTGGCATGTGTTGTCCTTGCCAAATCCTTGGTAGCGAGAGGAGTGAAGAGAGAGAGAAAAAAAAATTGAAATTGTGCAAATCACAGCCCAACTGCACCGGCAGTTCTGGCAGGTTCTGAACACATTTACCACCTTCCTGGGACTATGGCTTATCAAATACCCGTTTCCTTATTTAAATTCTTAATCTGCATGTTGCAAAACCATAGGCCACACACCCACAAAAGAACAAAACTGAAACAGATATAAGAAAAACCTCCTTTCTCAACGCAAGCACAAGACAGCCTTACCAAGGGCGATGTATTCCCTTTTCACTTGCGTCTTCTTCTCGATCTGTTCCAGCAAGTCTGTCATCTTGTTCTTCTCGTAGAGCATCTTGACCGCTTGGTCCTTGTAGTATTCCATGCTGGATGACATCTCGAGGGCGGAAAGGTGTGTCGAAGGAAGGATCTAGCGAGAGAAAGGCTGCCTACTCCTGCCACAGTCGCCTCTGAATGCGAAGAGATGATAAGGAACACGCGAAGAAAACGGGAACAAGAGCAAACCCGCGCCATTTTCAAGTTCTACTTTAGTTCCTTTTCTCGCTTTGTTGCTCGTTGTCGCTCTCTGTCTTTATCTGTGACTCTGTCTGTCTGTCTCTGTCTCTCTGTCTTTGACCCCCCTTTCCACCCCCCCTCTCTCTCTCTCTTTCTCTCTTTCTCTTCTCTTTCTCTCTCTCTCTCTCTCTCTCTCTCTCTCTCTCTCTCTCTCTTCTCTTCTCTTTCTCTCTCTCTCTAATACATTCTATCTCTCTCTCTCTCTCTCTCTCTCTCTCTCTCTCTCTCTCTCTCTCTCTCTCTCTCTCTCTCTCTCTCTCTCTCTCTCTCTCTCTCTCTCTCTCTCTCTCTTACTCACACTTCCATATGGAATTGTTTTGCTCCTGAGAAGACATTCCGCTGTTGTTCGTGAAGCCCCGGAAGTCCTTGACAGCACTCAGTGAACCTCGAGTACACGTCAGTAAAGATTAAAGATTCA
>NW_028234439.1:15984238-15994238 GCF_977035675.1 Penaeus japonicus
TTTATACAAATGGGTTTGAGATAATTGTCCAAAATAGGTCAGGTTTAGGTTAGGTCAGATCAGGTCAGGTTAGTTTAGATTAGATTAGATTAGATTAGATTAGATTAGATTAGATAAGATAATTGTCCAATATAGGTCAGGTTTAGGTCAGATCACATCAGGTCACATCAGGTCAGGTCAGATTAGGTTAGGCTAGGCCAGGCTAGACTAAGCTTAGAATAGAATTTATTAGGTCATTCTAGAGTAAGCATCATGTCATCAAAAGCTAGTCCTAGTTAGAAGGGAGGATTGTTCTTTTTAGTTAAAGAAATATCAAACAAACTAGGAAAGATATAGAGTAAGAGTGATAAAGAGATTAGAAGAGAATAGTAGAGAATGAGAAAATAAAAGATATAGGGAGACTGAGGGAGAGAAGGAGGGATGAGGGAGAGAAGTAGGGATTGAAGGAGAGGAGGAGGAGAAAGAGCAAGATCAATAGAAAGAGAGGGATGGGAGGATGAAAGAGAGAGAGAGAAAAGAATGATGATTTGTGAATTAACAAAGAAAAGTTGATGAATATACCATCATCATAGTTTTTTATGTAGTTTAAGTGTACTCTCTCTCTTTCTCTCTCTCTCTCTCTCTCTCTCTCTCTCTCTCTCTCTCTCTCTCTCTCTCTCTCTCTCTCTCTCTCTCTCTCTCTCTCTCTCTCTCTATATATATATATATATATATATATAATATATATATATATTAATGTATTCATCAATATATATCTACATCTATACACCAGTTTCTGTCAGAAAAGAAAAAAATAGGTTGCTAAACTTGCAATATGTAACAGCATCTGATCCTACCATTCTTGAAACAATTTTCAGAAAATGCTAGGGAGGTCACACAGTATAATTGGCATCGTCAATCGGAACAAACGACAGGTCAAAGATGGTCCGGTTTCCAAGACTCTCCCTGGCTCGGCGGGGTGGCTGTGGTCAGACCAGTCCCTCCGCTTCTACCAAGACGCGCTGAGTTTTGTGGAGGCTGGGATCAAGCAGCACAAGAGCCGCATCTTCCTGACGCGTTTGTTCCTAAAACCTTGCGTCATTGTTGCGGATAATGAGGTCTTGCGCGAGCTCTTGACAGGTGAGTGTTCTTGCCAGATTCTGTTCCTTTCATATTATTCATATCTTTCAAATTATTGTTGTATTGTAGTGGGATTTCAGCATGATTAAATGTTGAAAGCTGAATATTCATGTTGTATTTCACAAAAATTTATATATATGTATGTATACATATCTATATCTGTTTATCTATATTTATATCTTTGCCTATATCTATATCCATATTTATCTATGTATGTATATATCCATCTATCTATCTTTATATATATGTGTGTGTGTGTGTGTGTGTGTGTGTGTGTGTGTGTGTGTGTGTGTGTGTGTGTGTGTGTGTGTGTGTGTGTGTGTGTGTGTGTGTGTGTGTGTGTGTGTGTGTGTGTGTGTGTGTGTGTGTGTGTGTGTGTGTGTGTGTGTGTGTGTGTGTGTGTGTGTGTGTGTGTGTGTGTGTGTGTGTGTGTGTGTGTGTGTGTGTGTGTGTGTGTGTGTGTGTGTGTGTGTGTTTGAATAATATATCATTAGGATGATGATGATGATGATGATGATAATAATTATCATTATTGTAATTATTATCATTCTTATTTCTTTTTTTAAGTATTATATTTTCGAGATTATATTGAAAATATATAATAGTATTTCTTCTTTCCTTCGCAGAGAAGAATGACGACTATGAAGCAGGCATGGATGAATACTTTGATCTCTTTGGGGATAATCTCCTCTTCATGAATGGACCAGAAGCTCGACTCACAAGAGAGCTTCTTTTCCCCCTGTTTAACCAAGAATCAAAATCAGGATACAAGGTATACTTCCATCAGCATAGAAATTCATTCAAATATACATTTTTGATTTTGTTTGAGGCTCATTGATGGTATAGTATGATATATTTCAGCAAACTCTAATCTTTTTACCCCATGTGCGTGCATCACAGGTTATTACAGAAGATCTTTTAAGAACCTGGGTTGGTGAAGTAGATACCGAAACACCTTTTGACGTTTATGAATCCACAAAGAACTTTGCTTTGCTTCTGAACCTTCGGCTATACCTTGGACTCGACCACACCAAAGAACCAGATCTTGTGCAGATGTTCACGACAGTGGCAAGCACTCACTGGCACGGTATGTTTGAATCAAAGAATTTGAAAAACAATAATACCAAGATTCATAGAAAATTCATAGCACAGAGATCAGTCTTAGAGCTTGTATTAATATGCATAATTCTTGTTACTATTTAGGCTAGATAGAGTACCAGTGGATGAGTATAGAATATATGTTGACCAAATAAGGCAACAAGGATCCTTTTGAATATCTGTGTTAAGTTTCTATATGCATGTGAAATGCAGGACTGATATGCTTTTTAGATTAGGCATCAGCCTGTATTACATGAATTGCCTCAAACTCACTTCATATTGTAGAATTTTTGTAAGACTACCTCTTATTTTTTTATAGTCACACCATAGGATTTATTTTAATATATGTATATAGATATATACATTTATGTATATACATAATTTTTGGGGGGGATGTGATTTTGGGAACAAGTAGCTTTACAGTCATAGATGCTTTTATTTTTGTTTTACATTTAATTTAAACTTTTTCAAGGTTTGTGTTCCCTGCCTGTAAACATTAGAATTCCCGGTTTGAAGTCTGGCTTTGGCACTGCAGTTGAGGCTAAGGATGAACTGTTGGGTCTGCTGAGGAAGCGACTTTACGAAGATAGTAGCCATGGTGAGAATTACCCTTATTTCAATCATAAGTTCTGCTCCATAATGTCTCCTTATTTCAGGTATCTGTTGAAAATAAGTATATTCAATGGATTGTTTAGGAAAACTTTTTTCCTTATGGTAGTAATATGTAGTAAATACACAGAGATGCAAATAGCCTTAACCCATTGTGGATAGGGGATAGATTTGCATGCCCAGTCTCCAAGATGGGTTTTATTTCAGAGCAAAGTAGCTTCAGGCAACATACCTTGACTTTTTCCACTCTCTTTCAGTTGCTCATTATAAAACTAAAGTTGTGTTTTAATTTTTGTTTTATTGTATTGAGAGCCCTATATGTGTCATATGACAGGCTCTGTCAATGCTGCAGTTGATTAAATTTGTAGTATAGGGTCCATATCAGCTCATTATTTTCTTTATGCTCAGTGTGATAGAAGTATTGCTGTTTTATGGAAAGATACTGTGCTACTTTATTTTTTTGTATTCATGTACTGTCATGAATGAATATGAAACATGACCATCTACAATGAAGATAACATGTAGAGGTTGGAAATAGGAAAGAAACCTGTGCTTCTGACTGTGAGTGCCACAGTAAAAGGCATCCTTACTGGCACAGAAGCACATTGTAGACACTGGGCATGGTTTGAGTCACCTTCCTCTTCTTGTTCTGCCTGCACATCCTTCATCGGAAGTACTTCAGAGGAAGAGGTTGGCAAGTTGCTGTGTGTCATCGCTCTATAAAGATAGTGCTTAATAGAGACCATGGATGGGTGCCATTCAGGGCTCTCTCTCCTGCTGGTGCTAGGAGAAAGTTGTGCCATCTAGGTTTTGGATGTTAGGCAAAACCTATTTTCCTTAATATTACAGAAATTATAATAATTATGACTGCAATTGTCATCATCACATACTCATTACTCATAAATAATAATAAAAAAATCCAAAAAATCCCCTCTAATGTCATGTAATGATGTTTGTTGTTGTCATTGTAATGATCATGTGATGATACTGCAATTTTGAATGATATTAAATAAATTATAGGAAACAAAAACGAGTGTTGTCCAGGAATCTTTGAAAAAAGTCATTATTTTTTAATTGACAATGATTTGTTAACAAACAATTAGGCAACAGATTGGTAATTATAGAGTTTGTATATTATACATAAATACTTATAGGTCTTCATTATATGTCTTATCATATTCAGCCTAAGTGTACATAGCCCACTACTAAGGGCTGTCTTACTAGTGGAACTGGAGCTTAATTGTCATTATGATTAGATTCTTAATATCATTAAGATTATATTTTCACTTTTGCAACAACTGATATGATATACCTTCTATTCCCACAGCTTTTCTGGAGAACATGCGTGAGAGTGTTCCTAATGAAGAACTGCAGTTGAACCACCTCCTTGTGTGCTGCTGTGCCCTCATTCCAAAAGTGTTTGCGTCAGTCCTCACGTCATTCATTCTGATGGCTCCTTCGTGGAAGGCTTTCTATCAGGTGGGGATGGCCAGGTTTTTGTTTCATGTTTACCTTCACCCTGGAAAAACTGCCAAGAAAACCTGTTTTGGTGACTTTTTATATATATATAAATGTATATATAGATGTAGATATATGTTTATATATATATATATATATGAATGTATATATAGATATATATATATAGATATTATATATATATATATAATATATATACATATATACATATACACACATATACATATATACATATACATATACACATATACATATACATATACATTATACATATACATATACATATACATATACATATACATATACATATACATATATACATATACATATACATATACATATACATATACATATACATATACATACATATACATATACATATACATATACATATACATATACATATACATATACATATACATATACATATACATATACATATACATATACATATACATATATATATATTATATATTTATTTTTATATATTATATACATCTACATAATATATATAATACAATATATATATATATATTATCTATTGACACCCAAAAATTATATATACTTTGTTAAAATAAAATAGTAATGACTCTGATGAATTTCTGTTTTTAAAGTATTGACTATATTCATAGAGGTTATATATTTAAGCAAAAATGATATCATGTACATGCAATTTTCATGATACTTCTGGGAAGATTTTGCAAATATATGATTTATTTTATTAAGTTTGCAGTTATAACAAAAGTGAATGACAGCTTCTCCTAAAAATATTAGATGATTTTAGTGCAAGCATGTATGTCTTCACCTTTTATGCAGACTGTCTAAGTATATTCAGTATATTTCACACAAAGTGTTTTTTATACACTTGCTCCATCTAACACCCCAGCCAAGTACACATTACATAATTTTTTGCCAGCAAAATATACTATTGTAATAGATATGGCCTCACAGTACAAGGCCATACTTTGGCCACACCATATTTAACACCAACAACAAATTATGATTGTAAGAAAAACATAGAATGCATTATTTTTCCATTGTCCCAATGCTGGAGAGAGGTATTGATGCAAACCACACACACTTGTACTTGTGGTTTTCATACTAAACATGAAAATGAAGTTTGATTTTGGAAAATATTCAAATATCTTGCCTGATATATGGAAAACTACTTCCAAGGAATTTTTATTCATTCACAGTTGCAAAATTATATGTATCTTTTTTCTTTTTATTTCCTCACTCTTTTTCATTCTTCACAAGCTCCTGTCTGAAAAACTTCTCCTTTCACAGGCATGTTCATCAGAGGAAGAAGAAGACAAAGCACTCGATTCCATTCTGCTTGAGGTTGTTCGCTTGATGCCCCCTCTTGCAGGTGGTCGTCGTGTAGCCTTGCAAAACACACAGCTCAGTGGCTATGAAATATCAGCGGGGATGGTGATCCATTTCAGCTTCTTTGGAGCACACACAGATCCTGAGATTTTCCCTCAGCCAAAGAAATTTTGGCCGGAAAGATGGAGTCGGGACAACAAAGATGATCGAGGGAGGATTTTTGCCTTTGGAGCAGGACCACGAGAGTGTATTGGAAAAAGAATGATCTGGGACATAATGATGGTTAGTATTGATGATATGTTCTGAGTTCTGTACATATCTGATGAAGTTCTATGTAAGTTAGAATTTGTTAAGAGTCAGTATTTATTCCTCCTTTGCATTTCAGATGTTTTGCAAAACGTTTGTGAAAGAATTTGATTGGGTAATCACTGACGATCATCTGAAAGAAATGAAATACATCCCTGCAGTGCGGCCAAAGCAGAAACCACAAATTGAATTGCGGTCACGAAGGAACTAGTAGGATCTAATCTTTTCCTAGGACAAGGTACCAGTTTATGAGGATGAATATTTACAAAAAGTAAAATATGTAATTTCATTCATTCTTATTTGTACTAATAGTAGAAGGTATGAAGAAGACTGAATGATTCCAAGAGGTAAGATATATCGTTTTACTTATTCTCATTCATACGTTCTCCTACATTTTTCTCATGGAATGCTGTTTAACCCATTGCTGCAAACAGGCTTAATTAAACTACTTCAGTCGCAATGTCACAAATGGAATGAAGGTCTGTAGATTTGTATGCTGATATGCTGGTATTCAATTTTAAGTAACTGTGATAAGAAATTGCATGAAAATGAAAGCAGAGGATATGATACCACAGCAACTTTCGCAAAATATAGTAGTAGAATAGTAGAGATGGTCATCTCGATTGTTGTTGTACATTCTGGCAACACATTCTTCTCAAATTCATTAAATATTACTTGTTATAAGCTTTTACTTTTAGCCGCATTCTTTGAATATTTCGCAGGCATAAATCCAGTTTTACATTTTATCAGAGACCCAACCAAAACAGACCAAGGAAAGATATGCAGATGATGTTTATTCAATTTGAAGATGTTCATATTTTCATTTATTTATTTTTACATATTATTTGTTGGAATACTACTTTATATATTTTAATTATAATGAATGCAATGCGTAATTAGTATAAAAAATGAAGCAAATGCTGATTTTTTTTTTTCAATATGTTATTTATTGATAAGGAGCATTGTTTATTGGCAGAGAAATAATTTTCTATTTTCTTTACATTTTATATATTTAGAAAATGCAAGCTGGAAAAGAAATCAGATTTTTATTTTTATATATCAGTTCATTAATGTATTATATTCAGAGATTATTGGAGCCTTAGATCTGAGGGATGTTAATTAGTTACAATATTTTGTTTATGATGTAAGTGGTTTTGTCAGGACAAAAGAAAATCATTACAGCATACTTAAGAAATTCCTAGTTGCCCTAGTTTATTTTAAAGTAGATATAGCATTGCTTTGGCAAGTTTATGCTTTGCTGAGTGATTGTCTTAAATTCAGTCATACAGCTGCATTTCATGCATGGAGTTCAATTTTACTGTGAAAATCAGTGAATAATTTACCTACCCTTTTTTGTGGTGAGATGTTTGTCTCTCCCTTTTTATCACAGTCATTCTATGGATTTACAAATATGCCATCATAATCAAATGATCTCCAGATTACTGGCAAGATGAATTGCATTCAATTCTTTATGAGATATTTTTTTCAAACTTTTATCTTTGGTCCATTTTAGGTATTTAGTTGTATAAAGTACTTGAAAAAAAAGAGAAAGATGTAGAAACACACACTAAAAAGCCAAGAAAAGTCAAATGGAATAATGTAGTAACACAAAGAGTTTGAATCCAAGAAATGTTGCAAGAGTAAAGAAGGCATAGGATTTCTTAAGAGTCCATGATGATTATTGTTGATTACCATTATATTGGAGGTTGTATGTTAGTAGATAGATTCTACTCAAGGTGTGTGGACTTAACAACAAAGAATATGACCTCATGCTCCTTCAACATCATATCAGTGTTAAGTTGTGATTAATTCTTGTGTAGTAGCATTATTATCGGCCAGGAAACATATGCCGATTTGTTTTGACAACCTATTTAAGATATTGTAGCAGTCCCTCCCTGGTGCTCATATGGCAGCTTATGTTCGGGTAATTCTCAGAACGCTATTGATGTTAACAGTTTGTGTTGCGGTAATTTTCAGAAGGTTGTTATCAAGTCTTGTCCTTTTGTTGCTCTTGTGATTTTTTTTCCAAAAACAAATAGAAGATGGTTCTCAAGATCATGGTCTCATAAAGTGACCAGCAAAACTCACTCTATTTCTGTCAGTGTCTCATAGAGAGTGTTCAGAAAGCTTTTAGTTTCCTAGTGATATGTGGCATATATATTATATATATATATATATATATATATATATATATTATATATATATAATATATATATATATATATATATATATTATATATATATATATATATATATATATATATATATATATATATATATATATATATATATATATATGAATATATGTATATATATATATATAAAATCATAGATAGTTAAGTTATGATACATAGCCCTTAATGGTAAAGGACAGTACAATGATTCAAAAACAAAATTTTATTGGATAGATGAGCCAGTAATTTTAAAATCCAACTAGACATGATGATGTAATCCAATAGGATTTTGAAATGTGTCTCTAATAAATTTGATTATTTCTTTCATTGTTCTCTATCACAAAGGCAGTGAAAATATGTGCAGGTGTTTAGTTAGATAATAGGATTAATTGATTTACTTTATATTGCTCTATGCTAACAAAATTCTTAAAAAGAATGTGCCTCAGAGGAGTTTGGCCTGTTCTTCTTGCAAAGTCTATATAAAATGGATGAGCATTTGCAGATTGTGGAGGTTGATTCATTGAGAAATATTTATTGTAGAAAAAAATACAACTTAAATATTAATGGAGTTTATACAAGTATTGATGCTATCAATATTAAAGTATTACTATTATTGACGAGGTTGATATATTAAGGGTGCTAGACTCTTGTAAAGTTAATTTTCCAGAGATGCTAAAAAAATGCACGAAAATAATGCTGTCTTGGTGATTTATTATTATTACTATTTTCTTTAGTTATTGGTAAATTATACCTATATAAGGGATCAGATACATATTGACAAAAGTTAAATTGTAATGAAAACTAATGTTGCATATGTTAAGAATCTAGTCCTTGATGCATAATGTATTGTTGCAAGTTTATTCCTGTTAATTATTTTGTAACTATTCTTTGATTTGAGTATATTTTGATTACTAGATCTCTGTACGCTAATATGGGTATTTTTGTATAAGTCAATATTCATAGGTTATATTTTTGTGAGAGAAGACTATCAATTTGTGAATTTAGTATATAAGAAAAGTTATTTTATATTGAGCTTGAAGATTTTAATTTGTTATTTTTGCTGCTTCTATAATACAAATACTTATAATTTTCTGTTTGTGGTGTTATTCAATAATGATACGTAAAAACTGATAGATTGGAAGAATGCATAATAATTCTTTGACAATCTAATATGTTATTAGTATTATCAGTTCTGAAATGTTATACTCTTCTATAGTTTAACTTTTTCCTCTTTCAATATAATGAAAAAAAAAATCATTCAAACCATCCCAAAGGCAATCTCTTTCACCTGAATACCTTTTTGCATAAAGTCTTCATTATTGTAGAAATTATGTAAATATCACAAAAATGGATTGTAGCCTAAAGTTGAGCAGTGATGTGATGCAAAGACTTGGAATAGTGTAAACTTTATATCAGTGTTAAATGCTTGCCGCTCAGCAAATATCCCTGTAATAGGGGTGCATCCTGCAGGTTAAGAACCTCTGTCTTAATCCTTCCACAACGGGCATTTTTCACTTGGTCAGATAATGTTTGTAGTGTTTTCTTCCTTTTGCTAAAATTAAACATTTTATTCCTACAGTTGTGTAAGTAGGGCATCATACAAAATGCAAATTAGCATCACTTTGCTACTATATCCTATAGAGACTCACATATCAATCCATAAGTCTAGAGATTAATGGAAAACACACACAGCCTGAACATCTTAAGATGTGGTCTGTCTCAGAAGGGTTAAGGCAAGTCCAGACGAGTGGGTGTACCTGGCAGGGAGTGGGCCTACAACCTAATTATGCGGGTCGTATCTGTGACTGTTGTCCGCATGGTAGAGCCATTGAATGATTTGGCATGCCCGACGATGCCAGCTGGTTGTCAAGCGTAGTACAAAGAACATGGTGC
>NW_028234439.1:16006738-16014238 GCF_977035675.1 Penaeus japonicus
GAGGGAGGGGAATAGGGAGGGAGGGAAGGGGAGAGAGAGAGAGAGAGAGAGAGAAACAAGAAAGAGAAACAGATAGAAAATTAGAGAGAGAAGGGGGAAAGGGGGTGAAACAGTCAGACAGAAGACTGAAATTAAGGAAGAGTCAGAAAAAGGACAGAGAGGAACACGGAAAGAAATATAAATAAAAAGACAGAGAGAGAGAGAGAGAGAGAGAGAGAGAGAGAGAGAGAGAGAGAGAGAGAGAGAGAGAGAGAGAGAGAGAGAGAGAGAGAGAGAGAGAGAGAGAGAGAGAGAGAGAGAGAGAAAACGATATTGTTTAGATATTATGTACTGATATTCCTCTTAATTAGAATATCAGCGAAAATGATAGTGAGTAATCTATCGTATTTTTCAATGTGTTTAGTTTTCTTTGGCTTTTTATCTTATCCTTTTTTCTCTCTCCTTCTCTTTCTTATGGTAATTAACCTAAATCTTTTAAAACTCCGTTTATCAACAGTAGTCAAGTATAATTATGTTTAGATAACGGTGATAACCTAATGATTGATTGATTAAATACTTATTTATATTAATTGTATATTGATATATTAATTTCAGATCATAGACGGGATATTTTTCAATATCATAATTAACCTAATAACTAATATTTGTTTAATATAAACGGATTAATTACATTTAATATCCTTATTAACGATAATGCAAATACCGTGAATGGTTCTACTTACAATCATTAAGATGATGGAATAAAAAAATCAAAGAATTAGGGATGAAAATTAAAGGAAAAGCGAGGTAAAAGTGACAAAAGGAATGATAATAGAAGAGTTGGCGATATATAGGGCCCGAGTTTCAAGATATTATTTTAGATCTCGGTGGTACAGTCGACAAAGCGTCTAACTTCTATTTCAGGTTGATTCCAGCGTCGGAGGTACTCGGGTTCGAGACCAGAAAAATCTTTCCTCGGGAAAAGTTAACAGGTGTCCTCGGCACTTGCTCGTGTTTGGCGGTTCACGAGCGTTCTCTTCGGAGATAACGTTCCCCACTCGAGGTCAAAGGTCATTCCGGTCGGCAGTCACGCAGTAAGGCAGCACAGGCCTCTGGATTATAAGTTGGTTCAAATCTGTATGAGTTTCTGGTTCGGTCCGATACGGTGGTTGTTTTCTAGAATGATAAACTTCTTAATACTTCAGATCACTTTTTTTTTTATATATTTTTCGAGTCCTTCTACTTTATGTTTATTGATCTAATGTTCAAAAATGATTACGAAAAGCGAGGTAAAAGTGACAAAAGGAATGATAATAGAAGAGTTGGCGATATAAAAGGCCCGATTTTCGAGATATTACTCATATTATTCATCTATGATAATCTCATTATTATTATCAAATAATCTCGGTGGTACAGTCGATTATCATTTTGAATAAATATTTTAATAGACTTATTTTGAATAATAGTGAAAGTACTATCAATTAAACTATAGTTGTTGTTTTCTTTGATTGTTATTTCCTTCTTACTTTTTTATACTTGTTATTTTTCTTCACAAAGGATTAACAAATATATCTTATTGATGTGTTTATGTTTATATATAAATATTACTGCCGACTGCTTGTCAAAAAAGGATACATGTATAAAAGAACTGTAAATGAAGATGGGATATATCAATATTAGAATTATAATAACTAATACTTATTAATCATTACAGAATGAACCGATAGTAAATGATTATATTGCAATCATTGCAATGACTAAATTAAAAGATTTTGATAGCACAAAGATGAGGAAAATATGAAGATAAAGGTAAGAATAACAATAAAGTGGCAACTCTCTCTCTCTTTTTCTTTCTCTCTCTCTCTCTCTCTCTCTCTCTCTCTCTCTCTCTCTCTCTCTCTCTCTCTCTCTCTCTCTCTATCTCTCTCTCTCTCTCTCTATATATATATATATATATATATATATATATATATATATATATATATATATATATATATATATATATATATATATATATATATATATATATCAATCCAATTTACTCTTAAGACTTGATGAACTAGAAAAGTAATGATAACAATGACAGTAGCAACAATATAAATGATAAAAAAAAATGGATATGAAAATCATAATACTACTAATGATAATATATTGATAATGATTTGCAATAACAACAATAATAACGAGACAGTTGAATAAATATTGAATAACAATTATTTTGGGTATTAAGCTGTAGTTAATCTGTGCCTAAAGACATGTATTGTTTTATATAAGTGCAGTATTGTGTACGTGAATTTATTTCACCTTTAGAGTTAATCAATTAGCCAGTTTCCTATCATTCGTAGTTCAACATTCATTATGTTAGATAAGCACTGTGCAAGAGTGCTGTGGCATCTGCAGACACCATGTATTCTAAAATATAACTTGTTGATTAAACACAAATCGTTCAAATATAAAAGGAATAGCACGGGCCCTTTGGCACCCCTGTGGTTTATCATCATGATATATTTACGGATAGCGATCTGTCAGGAGAGAGAGAGAGAGAGATAATGAAATAGAGAGAATGAGAGAAAAGTGAGAGAGAGAGAGGATGAAAGAAAGAAAGAGAAAGGGAATAAGAGAGAGAGAATGAAATATAGAAAGAGATAAAATGAAAGAGAATGAAAGAGAGAGAAAGAGAGAGAGAGAGATAATGAAATAGAGAGAATGAGAGAAAAGGAGAAGAGAGAGAGGATGAAAGAAAGAAAGAGAAAGGGAATAAGAGAGAGAGAATGAAATATAGAAAGAGATAAAATGAAAGAGAATGAGAGAGAGAGAGAGAGAGAGAGAGAGAGACTGAGAGAAAAATAAATAGATAAAGAGAGGGATAGAGAAAGAGAGAATCTTCTCCCATTCTACCTCTCTCCCTCCCTCTAAGACTAACCGGAAGAGAGAAAGAGAGAATAAAAGAGAAAGATAATGATAGAGGGAGAGGGGGATGGGGGTAAAACAGTCAGATGAGAAAAAAGAAGAAAAAAAAAATCTTGCGTAGACACAGAAAAGAACGAAGAGAGAAAACTGGCATAGATATTGTTGCTGATAACAATTAAAAAATAGTATTTTACAGTTTTTATTTTTCTTATTCCGTGTTCTCTCTGACTTTGATTTTACAGTTTTCTCCAATATGTTCTTTGGTGTAATTGTAATTCAATTGATAATATTAATCTACTAACGAAAAAAAAAGATTCTCTTTAACACAATCACATTATAAATAACATGGATGATTAATTTGAGTGATTAATATTTTTTCTAAATTCTCTCCAGTGGAATTACATATTCTTATATATACTTTATAATTAGATAAATTATAGAATTATGTAAAAAATATTTAAATTTGTTCTAGACGGATTAAGCTAATTTTAGGTTATAAAAAATTTACTGCTGATCTCCTGCCGAGGGAGGATATTCGTAAAAGGGAATTGCAGACAATGATGTTATTTTCCAATGCTTGGATAACCATAATAACTAATACTTAAACGTGAAAAAAGTCTATAATAAAAGAGTCTGAGATATATAAGGCCCGAGTTTCGAAATAGTATTTTAGATCTCGGTGGTACAGTCGACAAAGCGTCTAACTTCTATTTCAGGTTGATTCCAGCGTCGGAGGTTCCCGGGTTCGAGACCAGAAAAATCTTTCCTCGGGAAAAGTTAACAGGTGTCCTCGGCACTTGCTCGTGTTTGGCGGTTCACGAGCGTTCTCTTCGGAGATAACGTCCCCCACTCGAGGTCAAAGGTCATTCCGGTCGGCAGTCACGCAGTAAGGCAGCACAGGGCTCTGGATTATAAGTTGGTTCAAATCTGTATGAGTTTCTGGTTCGGTCCGATACGGTGGTTGTTTTGCACTCCTTTAACAGCAATTTCGAGCAGAAAGATTATTCAGGTTGATAATTTAACCCTATATTATTTACATATAAGTCCTATTACTATCTTTACCTCCTTCACTTTTATTTATTTGATTTATAAATAATAGCAAATTTAGTTTAAAACTACTTGGGTAATACAAAAGTAAAATCAAAGATTATCATCAGATGAATTGTTTCGCAAGGATGTTATTTCAAAAAAACAGAAGAGAAAAAAATCGGAAGATGAATATAAAAGAAAACGCATCGGTTCTTGAAACTAGTATATCTGATTATTACAACTATTAGGCTTTCGTGTTTAGGTAAAAGTCAAATGAAAAAGTGGCTTAATATATCAATCATTGCCTGTATTTCTTAATACTAAGTATGGAATTTCATACTGTTTGATGCGTTGATTTTTTTAATTTTTATTTTTGAAGATTGACAAAAATACTATGTACATTCCCAGTCTACCTTACCCGTTGAATTTCATCCTGTTAGTCTTAAATGTTATAATTTATTGCTATCTCCAGCATGACTAAGGCTTGGAACCAAAATAATATTGCATTATTGAAGGATAATACTACTTTCTTTCTCTCTCTCTTTTTTCTCTCTCCCTCTCTTTCTCCCTCTCCTCACCCCTCTCTCTCTCTTTCTCTCTCTCTCTCTCTCTCTCACTCCCTCTCCCACCCTCTTTCTCTTTCATCTTTCTCTCTCTCCCACCCTCTTTCTCTTTCATCTTTCTCTCTCTCACTCTCCCACCTTTCTCCTCCTCTCTCTCTCACACATTAACCACTCTCTTTCTCTCTCCTCATCTTTTCCTCCTTTTCTTCTCTCTCTCTCCCTCCCACTAATTTTCCTCTCCCTCCTTACTCGTCATTATATTTTGTATCCTACAAATTATCGTTGGAAATGAGAAAAAATAGTAATAATCATAACAAAGAAATGAAAGCGATTAGTTGTTATTGGTCTCATTTTATCGGTTCAATTATGATTTGCTGTTTGTATACCACTTGTTATTCACATTTATTTATCTTTATCCTGTTGTTAAAAGATCCGAGAAAGGAACCCCCACCCCCACAAAAATAATATATATATATATATATATATATATATATATATATATATATATATATATATATATATATATATAAATACATGTAAGGGAATATCAACTGCAATATTTATACTGTAAATTGCATATTCATGCGTGAGAAAATATCCTCCTAACTTTGACCAGGTCTTCTAGTATTCGTGTTTGCAATAGAATTTTTATTTATTCGTTATTTCATCTCTTATCATTATTTTTTATGATAACGTATAAGCTCGGTGATATTGTAAAACCCCTTGGTATAGTATATATATTTAAGGTGATTGCTTGTGTGTTTTTGAGTGTGCCTGTCTGTGACTGTGTGTGTGTGTGCGTATTTGTGTGTGCGTATTTGTGTGTGTGTATGTGTGTGTGTTTGTGTGTGTTTGTGTGTGTGTGTGTGTTTGTGTGTGTGTGTGTGTTTGTGTGTGT
Source organism: Penaeus japonicus (assembly GCF_977035675.1). Classification (NCBI taxonomy): domain Eukaryota; kingdom Metazoa; phylum Arthropoda; class Malacostraca; order Decapoda; family Penaeidae; genus Penaeus; species Penaeus japonicus. The sequence continues at coordinate 16,012,118 of NW_028234439.1, forward strand.
GTGTTGTGTGTGTGTGTGTGTGTGTGTGTGTGCCTGTTTTGCTATATATCATCCCACAGAATTAATCTCCTTCCTTTTCCCTCGCATTTCCTCCTCGGTCATTCACGTGTTTATTCTTTTCTCTCAATATTTATTACACAATTTTCCTTTTCTTTTTTGTTATTTCTATAACTATATGCACTGTCTTTAGTATTTTGAATCCCATGATGAATAGATATTTATTTTCTTTTTCATTTCTATATTTTTTTATTTATATAATGTTATTCATGATTCACAATTATGATTATGATTTCTTTAGCATTTGAACAATTAGTAACTTGTTTCCTTTCTGCATGTCATAGGTTTCTGTTAACGTTTCTGGTAATATTCACCCCCCCCCCGTATTTCCAATTGTTTGCATCCAAATTAAAGCATCGTAGCATTAAGAAATTTCGCGTTTTTTTGTGCCAATATCAGTTCGTGGCAGGATAGTGGGTTAGGCAGAGGGGTTAAAGTGGTAAATCATGTAGGTTAACGCTGGGTTCCTGGTCCCCTTAATAAAATGGAGTTCAATGTAAACAAGATAGAATTTCCTACTTCTAGAAGACACTTGTGAAAAAAAGTCATAAAGATTCTAAGTTATGCCTTGAGGGGGCTGAGGCAGATCGTGGGTGGGGGGTGGGGGTGGGGGGGTCACTCATCTGATTCATGGACTTGTTGCTAATTACTTTAAGAGAGCATCTAGGTAGATAACTATTTTTTTTATCCATCTCTCTCAGAATTATAATAGCATATAAAGATAGTTCACGAATAAAGCATCTTGACCATGTGCCTTTCTCTTTATTGTTCAGTGTCTTAACCTAAATTATTTCTGTTTTAACGATGGACAAATCCAAATTATTAGTGTCAATGCCAGTTCCTGTACAGCCTTAAGAGAACACCAGAACAGATGAACACTCTTCCTCTCTCCTTCTCTTTCAGAATTACGATGGCAAGATATAAAGACAAAAGATGGAATGTGATTCTTTATTACATGCACACAAAACTGGACGCCTACTATATAACCCTCCATGAACACTAGAAAGCTCTTATGTTATGTTAGCGACTGCAGCAACCAGTAAATAAACCATTTGGAGGCTATAATTACCCATGAAAATAAATAGATAGAATAGTTACGTATGTAAATAGAATGTGAAGCGTATCAAAATAGCTTTTGTGCTTGTGTCCTACAGAAAATGTAACTGTGTTTCTTTTTCTTCCTAATAGAATGTATCAAAACTTTTCCTGTATATGTATGACATATCTAGCATTACAGAATTCTTGTATCATCTATCTCGGGGAAATGCAGCGCTTTGAAAGGGCTTCATCGTGCTAGTGCAAGTGTGATTCGTAAGTTCCAAAACTTTCAAAATGTTATATTCATTTTTTTTTTTTTTTTTACTTTTGAACAAGCAAATTAATCCAACATATATATATATATATATATATATATATATATATATATTATATATATATATATATATATATATATACATATATATGTATATATATATATATATATATATATATATATATATATATATTATATACACATCGATTAATTCATCTGTAACAAAAATTTATTGTTTTTACGAATCTACCTAACACCGAGAGTTTTTGTTCTTGAGCCTGGGAAAATTACGCCATTCTTAAAAGGGAATGCACAAAATCATATAATTGCAGGTAAAGTTGTAAATAACTATCGGAAAATAAGGGAGATTTTGGTTACAGGAATAAGTAAAGACATGGAAAACTTACGTAAAAATATTTCCATTAGTGTATCACAGGAAAATTGTGCAATGGACAGTTTGTTTGTTTATTGCTGTTCTGATATGTTTGGGAGACCACTTACTTATTACTTCCTCATAAATTTTATGAAGTCTTTAAATCAATTACCACAAAGGGTAGCATTAGATTTTTTACTCAATTACTAGGCGTCGCTCACAGTTAAGTCCGCAGCGTTTTATGTTATATCTCAGTAGGAAGTGATCACGTTGTGTGTTACAGCTGTTCCACGTGCAGTTTGAAGTTCCCTCGCTGAGTCACGTGGAGTGGGGCGTTCTGGAAGGCTCAGTAGCAAAGTGCTTAAAGGTCCTACAGCCA
>NW_028234439.1:16019238-16021738 GCF_977035675.1 Penaeus japonicus
AAGAAGTGACGAGCTTTTACCCGCGGGCCGTGAGAGGTACGAAGCCCGGCATGAAGAAATGCAAACGCGGGAAAGGCACCATGTTCACCGCCAGCTTCCTGAGATCGGCGTTCAGCTGGCCTGGGAAGCGAAGACAGGTGGTCACGCCCGACATGGTAAGGGACACCAGGTGGTTCAGATCGCCGTACGTGGGCGTGGTGAGCTTGAGCGTCCTAAAGCAGATGTCGTAGAGGGCCTCGTTGTCAATGCAGTAAGTCTCGTCTGTGTTCTCGACCAGCTGGTGGACGGACAGCGTGGCGTTGTAGGGCTCCACCACAGTGTCCGAGACCTGAAGGGAAGGTTTCTCCTCGCGTTAGACTCTCTTTGTGTGGGGGATCGCTCGCCCTCTATAACGTTATGCCATAGATTTCGGCAGTGAGGAAAGAGTGGGGATGAGGGAGAGGGAGGGAGAAAGAGAAGAAGATAGAGAGAGAAAGAAGGAAAGGGAAAGAGTTGAGATAAGGGAGAGGTAGGGAGAAGGAGAGGGAAATAGATAGAAAAGGATAGGGAAAGAAAGAGAAAAGGAAAGAGAGAGAAGGAAAGAGAGAGAGAGAAAGAGAGAGAGAGAGGGAGAAGGAGAGAGAGAGAGAGAGAGAGAGAGAGAGAGAGAGAGAGAGAGAGAGAGAGAGAGAGAGAGAGAGAGAGAGAGAGAGAGAGAGAGATAGAGAGAGAGGTGGGGAGGAAGAGCGAGCTGAACAGATAGTCAGAAAGAGATGATATAACCATAATTCAACATTTTTACCAAAGGATAAAGAAGCAATAAATTATATAGGAGGTTTAACTTCTGCGTGCACACAAGAGATAAGAGAAGCAGTAAATCTATATGTGGTTTTACATTTAATGGCGGAATTTACATTTAACGAGATGTGTGTTTTAAAAATGACCGGCTGACCGGCTTGTTTTTTGGTGCCTGCCTTAACACAATACCACAAAGGCTCACGTATCATTTATTACACGATGTAATACATGTAATTCAAATTTTATACCACATCTTCGTAAATACACGAAATTACCCATACCCATTCATACCCTTCACCCCAAACCTCGCCCAAACCATGACCACATACCTTTGGACTGGGCATGACGGAGAATGTGTTCATGATTCTGTCCGGGTATTCTTCCCTGATCTTGGAAATGAGGAGTGTTCCCATGCCCGAGCCGGTCCCGCCACCGAGGGAGTGTGTCAGCTGGAAGCCCTGCAGGAGGTCGCATCCTTCGGCTTCCTTCCGCACCACATCGATTACCGCGTCGACCAGTTCGGCTCCCTCTGTGTAGTGCCCCTTGGCCCAGTTGTTGCCGGCGCCACTCTGACCTGAATGAGGCGCGGGAACCAGGGTTGGTGGGTCGGGTCGGGGGAGAGGAGACTAGAGGCGCGGGAACCAGGGTTGGTGGGTCGGGTCGGGGGAGAGGGGAAGAAGGGGTCAAATTCGGTTTTTTATCTAAGGCGGGAACCAGGGTTGGTGGGTCGGGTCGGGGAGAGGGAGCATGGAATAGAAGGGGTCAATGCGGTAGGTTTTAATCAAAGGGAGCAAGGAATTGAAGGTTTTCAGCTAACTGGCATGTCAGGGGTCAAGGAATTGAGACTCGTTTCAGCTGTGTTAGGTCGAAGAAAACAGTTCAGATGCAGCCAGGACAGAGAATAGAAATTTTAACTATGCAGAGTCAAAGAAATGAGACTCGTTTCAGATGAAAGGAAGAAAGTTCAGATTAAGCTTTACGAAAACAGCCATACAAAATCCGAACAAAATCAGCCAAGCAAAATCTAGGAAATAAGGTTAGTTTCCTCTTTGAACAATCGAAATGAATAAGGCAGTCTAACTATACCAAGTCTTAGGAAATGAGGGCCTATCTATTGAAAGTCAAGAAAATGAAGTCTGTTTTATCTAAGGAAAATTAAGGAAATGAAGAACGCTGTAGCTTAGGTAAGTTAAGGGAGTGGCCGTTTCGTCGAGGGAATTTTAAGGAAAAGAGAATTTAGTACATAAGATGCAGAACTAGGGAAATAACGTCAAATTCAGCTAACGAAATGTCATGAAATAAAGGCCATTTCAGTCATGCAAGTTTAATGAAATCCATGTCAGTAACAGAAAGACCGTTATGCAAAGTCAATAAAAAAGGAGTCTATTTCAACAATACAGCAACAATATACATATAGATACATAACGCATTTAAATACACAACAAACAATAACCACGCATCAAAGCACATAAAATACTATAACAATACCACGATAAAAAAAAAAAAAAATTCTCGTCACCATCACTCACCGAAGACGAAGTTATCCGGCTTGAAGAGCTGTCCGAAGGGTCCCGACCGCACCGAGTCCATCGTGCCGGGTTCGAGGTCCACCAAGATAGCTCGTGGCACGTACTTCCCTCCTGCGGCAATGGGTGAGGTCAGGTCAGCGGAATAGGAAGTGAGGTCAGAGGTATATGAGGTGAGGTTAGAGGTAAATGAGGTG
>NW_028234439.1:16041738-16044238 GCF_977035675.1 Penaeus japonicus
ATATATATATATATATATATATATATATATATATATATATGCATATATATATATATATATGTTTATTTTCATACAAATATATATATATATATATATATATATATATATATATATATATATATATATATATATATATATATATATATATATATATATACATACATTCATACAAACATATATATATATATATATATATATATATATATATATATATATATATATATATATATATATATGTATGTATATACACATACACATATATGTATGTATATATACATATATAAACACATGTTTATATACATATACATAGATATAAGAAATAACAATTATAATGATGATGATAATGATAACACCAATAAGGAATAACATCGAATTGGTTATGCTAATCAAATAGTTATGGTCATAATGAAAATAGAAATAATAAAAGAAGCAGTTATATTACCGATAATATTGATATTAGTAGTAATGACGCATGCACCAATGACACCAACGATGGTGATAGATTTAAAGAGCGGCTGCTGTTGCAATTGCTACTACTGCTACTACTACTACTACTACTGTTAGTGGTAGTAGTATTACTATTAAAACTTACCATCATTACTGACATTACGATTGATAGTATAATGCAATATTACAACAAAAATGACGTTAGTGACGTTATTTGATAAGCGTTTTCTACCATGTACATGTAATGAAAATTATTTTTTATTGCACGCACATACATTATTTGTCATTCCATATGCATTTACGATGTTGGATTTTCATTTAATAGAGTAAATTTCCCATGTAACATTTTATAATGATTGCAAAGATAATTACAAGGTCTTTTCATTTTATTTTCTTACGAACGTGATAATAATTTTGTCAGGCGTAATAATAATTTTATCGTTGAACATTTTATAATAGTACTTCATCACTGAACATATAATTGATATTGTAATAAGGCCACACGTAATAAAAATACTAATATTATTTCGCACAAAACAGTGATCTTATACTATACTACACAATCATACACATTATACCAAATAACGATTATAGAACCTATCAGACACAAGGTAGTCTAGAAAAAGAAAGAGCTAGATAGATAAATTAGATAAATAGATAGATTCCTTTTGTGTGAAAGGGAAGCAACAGGATCGCTAATGACAGGACAAACGTAAAGTAACAGGTGAGTGTCACGCTAACTGTCATTTTGGTGTGTATCTGTTTGTGTGTGTGTTTGTGTTTGTGTTTGTGTGTGTGTGTTTGTGCTTGTGTTTATGTTTGTGTGTGTGTTTGTGCTTGTGTTTGTGTGTGTGTGTTTGTGTTTGTGTGTGTGTTTGTGCTTGCGTTTGTGTGTTTGTGTGTGTGTTTGTGCTTGCGTTTGTGTGTGTGTGTGTTTGTTTGTGTATGTGTGTGTTTGCTTGTATATATATGGATGTGTGTATGTGTTTGTGTATGTGTATGCGTGCATGTGTGTATGTGTGCGTATCCAGAAGCCGAAACCAAAAAGAACAGAAATTGACCCTCCCCAATCCCCCTTCCCTCTCTGACCTCTGACCTCGATATCCTAAGGATCCCCCCACTCCCACCCCTCCCCCACATACCCCCTGAGCCAAACAAAGTCCTCATGGCTCTCCATCACTTATTCATGGCGCCAGAACGAGATCAATATCGCATAGACACATGATGGAGCGAGCGTATGTGGCGTCCAGCTGCCTTATTTCATTATGTTATTTGTGTTTTTTTGTTTTTTGTTATCATATTTTATTGTAATTTTGTTAATGATGATGGTGATGATGATTATAATCACAATATTGATAGGAAATGATAGTGGTGATAATAGTGATAATGATGATAATTGTTGTAATAATAATGGTAATAATAAGAATGAAAATGTGATAGTGACAATAATAAAAAAATTGATAATGATCATAATGATAATAATAATGATGATGACAATAATGATAATGAGGATAATAATAAAAATGATAATCATTATATCAATGACAATGATATTGATAACGATAACGATAATAATGACAACAATAATAACAACACAGCAACTTCAACAACAACCATCATCATCGTCACCATCATAAATATCATTGCTATAACTATCACGCGTTTGTCTTACTCTAAATCATAAGCATTTGATAATTATTTCAATTACGTTCTGTTTCATCATTTCAGCATGTCAGTTCATTATTGCCATCTGTTTTTCTTCCTTTGCATGTCATGGCATTTAATAACATCATGCAGATTGCCATGATGGAAGTGGATAGTGTAATTGACATTGTAGATCTTATGTGTGTATGATTTTTTTTGTCTTTTAGTTTTTTTTTTCCTTTCACTCTCTCTCTCTTTCTCTCTCTCTCTATATATATACATATCTCTCTGTTGGTATCCTTCCCCTCTCTATCTCTCTCTCTTTCACTCTCGCACTCTCGCACTCTCTCTCTCTCTCTCTCTCTCTCACTCCTTCACTCTCTTTTTCTCTCTTCTCTCCCTCTCCCTC
>NW_028234439.1:16049238-16051738 GCF_977035675.1 Penaeus japonicus
CTTATCATCATCATTGTCATTTGTTACATTATTATTATTGTTATCCTAATCATCATTATCATCTTTATCCTTATTCTCATAATCATCATTATTGCTGTTACCCTCATTATCATTTTCTAAATACTACTATTACTGTTTTTCTTCTTCTTCTTCTTCTTCTTCTTCTTCTTCTCATAATTTCTATTATCATGATCATCATCAATATTATACTTATTGCGTTTCATTATTTTTGCTATAATTTTTTCATGTAATCATTATGATTATCAATATTATCATCATCATCATTGTCTTTGTTAATTATTTATGTTTTAATTATTATCATTACTATTGATATATTCATTTTTTATCAGCATTGGCATTACGATTTGTTATGATAATTATCAAGGCTTTTATTATTGTCATCAATATGTTTTATAATTACCATTATCATCAATACTGTCATCATTATGATTATTATCCTGATCATTGTTATTATCATTATCATTATATTTGTTGCTGCTATCGTTACTATCACTATTATTGTTATTATCATTTTGCTACAATTTTCCTCCTCCTCATTATTATCATCATCATCTTTACCGTCACTATTTCGTGTGCTTTAGTACAAGTGTACAGCTACTTGTCAGCTACTGTACATGCATGGCGATAAGAGCCAAGATATTTATCACTTATCAGATAAGTCAACATAATAAACAGGAAGTTTTCAGTGCTTGGCAGATCGGTATCACAATAGCATAGCTTTTTATTCGGTAATTGCATGAATGATTATATCAATCAACTTGATATCAAATGTATTAACTTTGTTGATAAAGTACGTAATGTAAGAGTTTATATTCCTCTCTTATTTTTATTGCGAGCAGCGATAAACATTGTTTGTAAATTTTATATGAATGAATAAATTGTTAACTGGTGAATATTTAGACTAAATGATATAAAGCTTCTCATATCTATTTGTAATTTATCTTGTATATATGTACACATGTACACACACAACACACACACACACACACACAGAAACAAACACAAACAGACACACACACAAAAATACACACACAAAGACAGACAAACACACATACACACACAAACCCATACCAATTGACACACAGCAGAAAATCTACACAGCAACAGGACATCAAACATAAAAGAACCACTAGAAGTCAGTTTGTTTGCTCGAAAAAGAGGAAGCAAAGTCTGTTGAATCTTATTGATTACACGCCCACAATCTCTCTCTGACTGTGTGTCTGTGGTCGACTCGCTCCTAAGGGTACACAGACATATCCGCACGATAACCTGTTGACAAGCATACATTAATGCATAGACATGCATATACATACACATACATATGCTTATATATACATCTCTTTCTTTCTCTCTCTATCTTACTCTCTCTCTCTCTCTCTCTTTCTTTCTCTCTCTCTCTCTCTCTCTCTCTCTCTCTCTCTCTCTCTCTCTCTCTCTCTCTCTCTCTCTCTGTCTCTCTCTCTCTCTCTCTCTCTCTATATATATATATATATATATATATATATATATATATATATATATATATATATCTTGTATCAAGGTCTTAATTGTATACGAATATATATACTACTAGAAATGAAAGGAATTATAGCATTATAAAACTTTAACTTCCATGTTATGTGATTTTGGTGACTCCCTCTTAATTATCCCCCTAGGTCCCGGGCTGCATCATCCTTGGGCATTCGGACCAGTTGACCGCGGCCTAGGTCCTGCCCTCATTACCGCGTGGCCACGAACCAGCCAATCACAGCCGAGTCGGGCAGCTCCCTGCCCAATGAGAGACGTACTCGCTGCCCTCGTACTGACCTAGGATCCCGCTTCAAAATATGTCATAGATAGATTTAGACAGAAATAGTTTGACCTTCAAGTCGAGAGGACCTCCTCCTCAAGGATTCCAGGTTGAGTAGTGTTTAGTGCCTTTAGTGACTTAGCTTATTTCATATACTGTGCATTGTCTGTGTTTTCCTTAGTGTTGTGTTTATATTAGTGTTATTGATATACTTATAGCTTAGATCTCGTTAGCTTTGCGATAGGCTTAGCTTCCCCTTTGCGTGTATATATCGTGCCTCCCTTGTAAATAATGTTATATATATATCTTGATTTATAATATATTGTTAATGTTTTAGCTACCGTGTTTCACGTAATCCCTTTATATATTATGTGTGGGAATTAGATCAATCTCTGCTCGCCACATATTCGGGTGCCAGCGACGGGACCCGTCGTGCCAATTACACAAATAGTGTTAGTATTTAGGATATATACAATTTACACAAACAGGTCGTAGTAGGGACACATCTTATACCCATCACATCTTGTATCTCTTCATTCAAAGCTCGGTGTTCGAGATACACAAACACAGATTTGTCGATTTGTTCTTAGATAAGGATTGCAAAAATGGACTCCCACAGTTGATTTTTTTCTTACCTTACACAGAACGTTCCTAAAGGCTTAAAGCTTTGTAACAGTTGTGTATGAAGCA
>NW_028234439.1:16069238-16076738 GCF_977035675.1 Penaeus japonicus
AATAAAAGAGATAAGAGAACAAGAGGGGAATATTGAGAAAAATGAAGAAACGATAGAGAAAGGAAGGTAGATAGATAAGTCTTATCAGGCTTATCATATTATCAGAGTCTGAGGTGTTACTGAAGGTGTGAATACTTGTGACGTCACAGAAAGCGTGTGTGTCCATCCGTGTTCGCTAAAAAAGTAGAAAAAATGTAAAATCTTACTAGATGAGTGAGAGTATTACTGAATCAAGTGTCATATATAGCGACAATTCATATAAAGAGACTTTAAGTATAATGTGAAAAGTGATAACACAAAACATAGTGTTGTGAGAGAGACTGAAAAACGATATGTTTGTTTGCCGTGTAAGAAACAGATATCTATTACCATGGATGATTTATCTCTGATTTACCATCTGTAATACACATATATCTTTTAATGTGGTGCTATTCATAATTCTCCGTTATACGAAAAGAAAAACGACAATCCCTGTCATTCATAAAAAAAAATTCTGCCCTAGATTTTTCAAAATCAACGGAAATAAAATTCAGCGATCTACAAATTCCAACCAGCTACTGAAAATAACCTACAATAGAGTCAGAAACAAACCACGATCGAGTCAATGAAATAACCAGAAGTAAATAAAAAGAAGGAGAGGAAAAGAAAAGGGTACAAAGAACTTGACCTAGAGGACGCCATGTCTGCTGGGTGTCAGAAGGCCAAGGGAGCGCTGGCTCTGGTAAGTGTCAGGTCCTGCTGGGCTATTTTTTTTTTCTTTTTTTAGGGAGAGGGGTTAGTAAGTGTTTGTGTTTATTGTGACTCATCATCATTTATTAATATTTTGTTAATATTAGTTTCACAAGTATTAATTCCGTCTGACGTTCGTGTTCTTTATCTGTTTACTTGTGTATTTTATCTTTTATCATGATCTTTTTTTTTGGGGGGAGGACGGAGACACTGTTTTCGTTTTCAATTAATGTGGTTTTGTTTCTATAAGGGATGCCTCTTTGCATTATCATTTACATATATTTAAATAATTCATTTACATATATTAATATATTTGATGTCACAGTGGGGGATATGGGAGGTGGGAAGGGGTTCAGTCACTGCTATTCATGTGTGGTTGTTTCGTTTATTGAATTTCATTCTTTAGTTATCATTCTTATTTTTGTCTGTGATTTTGTTGTTGTTGTTGGTGGTTTTATTTGTTTACGATTATTTTCTTGTTTTATTGGTATTATTAGGGTTGTTATATATTTTTTTTCTAGCCTTGTATCCTTTTCCTTTCTACTTTGTTTGCAGTTTTATTTGTTATTCATACTTTTAAAAATTTATTTTCACTCTTGAATTCCTTGTTTCTTACTACTCTCTATTATCTCATAGTTTTCACATTTTCCTCGTTAGCTATTTTTATTATTTCACTTCAGTAACAAGTCATTTTGTCATTAGTCATTGCTATTCAAATAATTTTAACAGTTTCCAGGAATTATGTATATTATATTATTTCCTTTTATGATTATACTTCTATTAAGATTTTTTTACTTGCCAGAATTTATTTCGGAGTTTTCGAGAAATATATTATCAGTCATTGTCTTGCTGTTATATTTTCCTATTTTCTAATATCAGTTATTATTATTTTCCCATTTTTAGTAATTGCAATTTTGTTGATATCATTTCTTTTCTCTTTTATATAATATCTAAATAGTTCGTTCCTCTTACTAATCGTTCTTCACCAGCTATTATTTTTTGTTGAACATATATTTTAAAGATGGTGTATGATTTCAATTACCAATTTCTATATGTGTTGATTATCACTGCTTTTATTGTATATGACAGTAATAAATGCTTGCTTCAGGTATAGCTTTCTGTCGTCAAAAATTATTATCTTTAAATTAGTTCTGCTGTCTACTATATTAATACTGTTTTTAATTTTAATGCTGTTTATATTATTTTACGTTTGTTATTGGTTTCTCTCTCTCTCTCTCTCTCTTTCTCTCTCTCTCTCTCTCTTTCTCTCTCTTCTCTTTCTCTCTCTCTCTCACTCTCTCTCTCCCTCTCTTTCTCTCTCTCTCTCCCACGTATCTGGTCATTGATTATTTGAATTTCTCTTTATGTCTAAATATATATCTTACTACCTAAAGTACCACATGTATGTGCTGTGTCTATTTGGGTACATGGATACATATACGCATAGAGTGTATGAGTGCGCGCGTGCGCGGGTGTGTGTGTGTGTGTGTGTGTGTGTGTGTGTGTGTGTTTGTGAGTGTGTGTGTGTGTGTGTGTTCATGTGTACATGCGTGTGTATGTGATCTAATCACCATATTTTACACATTCTTTAAGTATAGTATATATAATACATAACATGCCATAACGTACCTTTGCAACTCCCCCCAGGCCATACTGCTCCTGTCCGCGTGGGGCGCCCCTCGCGTCTCCGCCCAAGACACCGGCGACCTCCCTTCAACCCGACGTGCCCCCCCCACCCCCGGCCATGCGTCGAGCGCCTCCCCCTCCGACGCGAGAGCCACACGCAGCTCCTCCTCTCCTTCGCCCTCTGCCTCTTCCTCTCGTCCGTCTCCTTCTCTTTCCTCTTCTTCCGCTTTCTCTCCCTCTCTTTCGAATTCTTCTCTTTCCTCTTCTTCCGCTTTCTCTCCCTCTCTTTCGAATTCTTCCTCTTCCTCTCTTCCTCGAACGTGCAGGATGGGCTACGTCATCAAGTCAGACCTGCCCACGATAGACGGCTACTACCACCACCTGACGTGCTTCTGGTGCTACCAGTTCACGCCCTCGCACCGGAGGAAGACCGACCTGGTCATCAAGAGGGAGGTGACCACGCTCTCGGACGGCACCAAGTGGGCCGAGTTCGTGTTTGAGGTCGGGGTGAGTTGATATAGAGGGAGGAGGGGGGAGTGGTGGGAGGGAGGGAGAGAGGGAAAGAGTAGGGGGTGCGGGGGAGGGAGGGGAAGAGGGAGGGAGTAGGGGATGCGGGTGGGGGAGGTTAGCGGTGGGAGGGAGGGAGAGAGGAAGGGAGGAGTGGGTAGAGATTGGTTGGGGTGGGAGTGGGAGTGGGAGGAAGAGAGAGAGAGAGAGAGAGAGAGAGAGAGAGAGAGAGAGAGAGAGAGAGAGAGAGAGAGAGAGAGAGAGAGAGAGAGAGAGAGAGAGAGAGAGAGAGAGAGAGAGAGAGAGAAACAGAGAGAGAGAAGAAAAAAAACAAAAAGAGAAAGAAACACACAAGACAGAGAGGGTGAAAGATACTCTGTGACCCTAAACACCCTACTCTGTAAAAAAACAAAAAAAAGTACTGTTTTGTCAGACGGTACACGAAAACTTCTTCATTGTGCTGTTAAGAGATCACCACCCTAGTCTCCCTTAGATGGAGAAGTCACAATAGTCCCAGATATCCCGTTTACGACACCACTAACATTAAACAAATATATAGTGTAACTTTAACAGATGAAAATAAACGATAAAAGGATACATTGCACAAATTTAGCTGACATATGACGTAATCAAAACACTTAAAATGTAGCTCCATAAAAGTGACTAACATTTTTTATGATTACGTAACTAATTATTACACCTATTACAATTGTAGTAGCTATTTGATAAAAATCACTATTACATGACAAAAGAAAAGGGATGGTGTCATTCTTCATCACCAACCTCACCACAAGGTATCCGGAAGAATATACACGAATGAAAGTGAAAGAAAATGAAACTTTGTGATGGGAGAGAGAGGAAGTGGATGAGAGAGAGAGAAAGAGAAAGGAGGGGGGGGGGGTAGACAGGAGGAAAGAGGAAGAGAGAGAGGGAGAGAGAGAGAGAAAAAAAAAAAAGAGAGAGAGAGAGAGAGAGGGGGGGGGGGATTAGACAGGAGTTACGAGAAAGAGGGAGGGGAGGAGGTAGAGAGATAGAGAAAGAAAGATAAATAAATAAATAAATAACCACAACCAAGGTCCTCCGCCAGAACGAGACCTACTACTTCGATGTCGAGGATCCTGTGGCCTGGGAGCATGTGCAGGATTCCCTCCACGACCCCCTGGAAGCCTCGAAGCTGGAGGGATGCTGCAGGGATGCTCTCACCTGCTGTGAGGAAACGCCCCTTGATTCGCGCGGTAAGACGGGGTAGGGGAGGGGGAGGGGGAAGGGGAAGTGAGAGGAGGAAGGGAAAGGGAAGGGAAGGAGAGAGGAAGGGGAGGGGAGAAAGGGGGGGAAAGAGAGAGGAGGGGGAGGGGAAGGGAATGGAGAAGAAAGGAGAAGAAAGGAGAGGGAGGGGGAGAGGGAGAGAAAGAGAGAGAGAGAGAGAGAGAGAGAGAGAGAGAGAGAGAGAGAGAGAGAGAGAGAGAGAGAGAGATAGCGAGAGATAGATAGAGATATTAATATATATATATATATATATATATATATATATATATATATATATATATATATATATATATATATATATATATATATATATATATATCTTAGCTATACATTTGTGTCTGCAGGTGAAGAAGGCAGCTGCCCTCGTACCTGGGATGGCTGGATGTGCTTCCCCGACACTCCTCCAGGGGACACTGTCTCCTTCACCTGTCCTCCTTATGCTTACAAAAGCCGATCGGAATGCGCACGTGAGTAAAAAAATAATTTTACTCAATTATGAGTTTTATTCTAATTACAAATATCTTTTGGTCATATTTTGGAGTAACACAAATAAGTTAGAAACTATGAGATGAATTGTTTATACTGATAGTAACGTAAGGATGATGATGATAATGATAATAATAATTATAATAATAATCATAGGAATAATGTTAATTATCATAATCATGATGTTAATAATGATAATAACAATGATAATAGCAATAATAATGATGATGATGATTTTAAAGATGTTGGTAATGATCATTATAGCAGCAGCAGCAGTAGTAGTAGTGGTAGTAATTATAATGATAATGATTATAATAATGATAATGATAATGATTATAAAGATAATGATAATGATAATAACAATGATAATTATAATAATAGTACTAATAACAGTGAAAATGAAGATGAGGATAATAAGGATGATGATGACAGTGAGGATAAAAGCAAATACGTCAACATAAACAACAACAGCAACAAAATGATTACAACGATGATGAAGACAAATGAAAATATCTGCCAAGTAATGACTAAGTGGCAACCAAACTGTTCCGTCACGTGGTTCATTATCTACGCGACCTCCAGTGAAGCCGTATTTTTGGTTTTCTTTTGCCTTTTCTTTCTCTAGCCTCTCTTTCTGTTCCCAGGGCTTCCCTCTTCTCCCTTTTCCCCTTCACAGTCATGAGCCACAGTGGAAGGGAGCACTAAGGGTTTCTTGTCGTATGCCCACACCTCCGGGGCATACCTCTCTTCCTCCCTCCCTTCCTCTAACCTGTCTTCCCTCCGTCCCTCCTTCTTTCTTTTCTTCCCTTCGTCCCTCCCTCCTTCCTTTCTTCCCTCCGTACCTCCCTCCTTCCTAACTTCCCTCCGTCCCTCCATCTGTCCCTTCCTCCCACCTTGCTATCTTCCCTCTGTCCCTCCCTCCTTCAATTCTTCCCTCCGTCCCTCCTTTTTTCTTTACTTCCCTAAGTCCCTCCCGCCTTCCTTTCTTCCCTCCGTCCCTCCTTTTTTCTTTTCTTCCCGAAGTCCCTCCCTCCTTCAATTCTTCCCTCCGTCCCTCCTTTTTTCTTTACTTCCCTAAGTCCCTCCCGCCTTCCTTTCTTCCCTCCGTCCCTCCTTTTTTCTTTTCTTCCCGAAGTCCCTCCCTCCTTCAATTCTTCCCTCCGTCCCTCCTTTTTTCTTTTCTTCCCGAAGTCCCTCCCTCCTTCCTATCTACCCTCCGTCCCTCCCTCCTTCCTATCTACCCTCCGTCCCTCCCTCCTTCCTATCTTCCCTCCGTCCCTCCCTCCCTCCGTCCCTCCCTCCTTCCCTAACCTTCCCCCCTTACATTTATTTCTTGACCTACAGTGGAAGGCACCAAGACCTGCTGGGCAAACGGGTCATGGCTGCAGGACGAGAGAGGGGTCGAGAAGACAGAATACGCCACCTGCAGCCACCGCGTGTACCACATCAGGAACTATGCATGGGAGATCGTCATGCACGCCATATCCCTCGTTGCCGTTGTTCCTGCTATCTGCATGATTCTTTACTTTAGGTGAGGAACTTATGAAGTGTATCGTGTAATAATTTTGATGTTGGTAATATAAAAGAGTCATAGATTGATAGGTTGTGTATAAAAGAATGGGTGGATGAATTATTTGATTAACGGAAAGTGATTCAAATAAACTTTTTTTCTCTCTCCTCTCCGTGTCTTCATTCTTTTGTGAAATTCCTCCCTTGACTTCTTCTCGTCACCCTCTCACTTATTTTCACTTTACTGTTCCTCTTCTCCCTGGCCACTCTCCATCGCGATTTTCCTTCCGAAATATCCCTCCTTCCTTTGGCACTTTCTTTATTTTTACTTTCATCTCCCTCCCTCGTCATCCTCTTTATCCCGTGAGTTTCCATTCTGAACCTCAATCTCCCTCCCTCCCTCCCTCTTCACCTTCTCCCTCATTTTAATTTCAGTCTCCCTCCTTCCCTCATTTATACATCAATCTCCCTCCTTCCTTCGTTACCTTCTCTCTTATTTTCCTCTCAGTCTCCCTCCCTCCCTCCCAAGTCACCTTCTCACTCATATTCACCTCAATCTCCCTCCCTCCCAAGTCACCTCACTCATATTCCCTTCAATCCCCCTTCCTCCCACGTCACCTTCTCACTCATATTCACTTCAACCTCCCTCCCTCCCAAGTCACCTCACTCATATTCACTTCAACCTCCCTCCCTCCCACGTCACCTTCTCACTCATATTCATCTCAATCTCCCTCCCTCCCAAGTCACCTTCTCACTCATATTCCCTTCAATCTCCCTCCCTCCCAAGTCACGCTCTCCCGCATATTCACCTCAACATCACCTCTTCTCGTCCAACAGAGCCCTCCGCGTCCAGAGATTTTACCTGCACCTCAACTTCCTCCTGGCGCTCTTCGGGAAGGCTCTCATGAGTATCCTGGACTTAGTGGTCATGAGGATACCCGAATACTCAGGGGTGAGTCTTCGCTTAGTCAGGCCGAAGAATATTTTGTTGTATTTAAGATATTGATGTACATAGTGATCTTGATATGATATAGAAGATATGTCAAAGTCCGAATCAAGATAGAGAGGTATTAAGGTATTTCAGTTCATGATTGTGTATATCCTATAAACATGAAATGGTTAGTAATTGAAAATGAGTGAAAGTAAGAAAATCTGTAAACTCATGATCATAAATATGACACAAATCTACGGACAGGAAATCCATATCAGAAAGGGTGACTAAAGCCCCTCGTTTTCCTCCTCCCTGAGCTGCCTTCGCCCTCCATTCCTCTCCCTCGCTGTCCTCCTCGCCCTCCATTCCTATCCCTCGCTGTCCTCCTCGCCCTCCATTCCTCTCCCTCGCTGTCCTCCTCATTCTCTCTCGCTTTCCTCTCCTTC
>NW_028234439.1:16089238-16096738 GCF_977035675.1 Penaeus japonicus
TATTTATGATTAAAATTGATACATATTTTGAACTGACACTGATTATAAATATATATATATATATATATATATATATATATATATATATATATATATATATATATAATAGATTATAGATATATATTTGTATATATATATATATATATATATATATATATATATATATATATATATATATATATATATATATATATATGTATGTATATATAGATTTTTTTTATCTATTATTATTATTTTTATTATTATTATTATTATGAATTGTTTAGATATATAGATTTTATGTATGTGATATTAATTAATCTTATGAGTGATGTTATATGATTTGTGTGTGTATGTATATATAAACACACACACACACACACACACACACACACACACACACACACACACACACACACACACACACACACACACACACACACACACACACACACACACACACACACACATATACACACACATACAAACAAACAAACAAACATGCAATATATATACAATCCAAAAATAAAAGTTTCATACAAATATTTTCATGCCCGTGTAGAACAAGTACCAAAACAGACGACCTCTCAGATCTATTGGAAGATTTCGAACCTCCTCCAGAACCAGTGGTAGCTGAGAAAATTGTGACTCCAGACACCAGCACTCCATCATCAACCAGCGATAAAAAATGTTATCCACTCTACCTTGGGGGAACCTCAGTTCCTGTTGGTATGTCAACAGGGGTTACTGTGAGGTGAGTGAGAGCTACTGTTTTTCTGTTTCCTATTTGCTCTTTTTTTTTGCTGTGGATAGATAGATATATAGATGGAGCTAAATAGATAGATAGATAGATATAAATAGATAGATAGAGATAGAGAGATAGACAGAGAGAGAGTGAGAGCGAGAGAAAGGGAGTGAGAGTGAGAGATAGAAAGAGAGAGAGTGAGAGCGAGAGAAAGAAAGAGTGAGAGTGCGAGCGAGAGAAAGAAAGAGTGAGAGTGCGAGCGAGAGAGAGAGAGAGTGCGAGAGAGACAGTGCGAGAGAGAGAGAGAGAGAGAGTGTCTATTTATTTGAAAATATAATATTCTAAGGAATATATTTCCTTTAGTATATTTATTTGCCCTACTCTTTCTGAGTTCAGTATCACTTTATTTGTCAATAGGACCAAAATTAACATTAAATCTAAGGAGACCAAGATCCTGTGTAAACTTAATCAGTTAATCCTCAACCCTTCCAAGATGGGCCACATCTTAAGATATTCAGCCTGGGCTAGGCATCTGAACGCATTGGTCGCGATTTTTATTAAATATTTATGCAATAGGGTGGCTGGTTTACATTGTCTGGCACTGTGCCGTATGCGTCTACAACCGACTCTACCTTTGCAGCAAATCATGCCATCTGCTACTAATGGGTTAAGATGTGTGTGTTTTCTATTATTTTCTAGATGTATTGTTTGATATGTGAGTTTATATGTGATATATAAGCAAAGAGATGATAACTAACATTTGGTATGATGCTTTAGTCTCACAACTGCTGGAATAAGTAGCTTAACTTCAGCCTCAGGAAAATAGCAATATGAAAGTGATCTGACCCCATGAAAATGCCTGTTATGAAAGGGTAATGGACCAAATGTACTTTCCTTGGCCACACATAATAATGCTATGGTTTTTATGGTTTATGTAGACTGGGCAAAGGTCCCAGTTCATCCTTCTCTTAATCACTGCAATCTATGTAGTTTTGCTATCATATGATCAATTTATATTAATTATTGATTGTTTTTTTAAATTTTGATGATGAATCATGTCATGGTCATATATCATTGAGAAAAGTAGGAAATTCTTTCCAAGCTTTATTAACCCAATGATGACAGTGTGTCACACCCGTGTGACACGGCTAAATGCCTGATGATGGGGTGACATACCAGTGTGACATTCCCGATGCAATATTGCATAGGCCCGGCGTAAGGGGTTGCCACTTTTCACTGGGCCCGTCGGGATTGGGTTAATATATTGTAGCCAATAGTTGATTGAGATGTTTGATTATTTTATTGTATCCATCAAAATGTTAATTACACATCTTGGATCATGCAATGACATATATTCACTTATATCTTTTGTCAACATTTGTCTTAACCCATCCCCGACGGGGGAATTCTAGCCTTGAATGTCCAAATGCCGGGGCGTTCGAATTATTAGGCCTAAATCAATTGAATGGCTGGCACAATACTGTGCCGCCCGGCCACTGGGCTTTTGAATGCGCGGTACACATGCTGTAACGCCAGAGAGGGTTAAACCCATCCCCGAGGACGGGGAATTCTAGCCTTGAATGTCCAAATCCGGGCTTCGAATTATTGGCCTAAATCAATTGAAGGGCCGGCACAATACTGTTCCGCCCGCCCATGGCTTTTGATGCGAGGTATCTACATTCGTTACCACCCGTCCAGAGAGGGTTAATAAACTGTCTTCTTCCTCTATCAAGCGCTTTGTTTAGCCAATAGAGTTTACTGATAGCATGACAAATATATGCTTTTAAGAGAGAAAAAAGATTAATGGCGATTAAAAAAAAGAATGAAATACCTGTGAGAGTAGTGATTGTAGGGGGGAAAAAGTCATGTTGCTGAAATAAAAAAATTGTTGGAAGAGAATTTGAGATTGACAAAATAGTGATTTAACATTTATGTCAGGGTTTTAGTTAATATTTTCTTCTAGGTTTCTGTTTGTTTTCTGTGTTAAAATTAGGAGATATTGAGTAGAAAGGAAGAACATACATTGCACATATGTTTTGAAAATAACCAAGCTGAGTAGCATTTCAAAGCAGAGGATGAATAAGAAATAAAAGTGTCACACCTGAAGCAAAGGTAATAGAAATAAATGATCAAATGTGACCATGATAAGGAATAAAGGTAATTTTTTGACAAAAATACTGGTACACTGTACCTATATATATTGTTTAGTATTTTGTTTATTTCTATTTATATATGATTTGTTTATTACTAACTATTTATGTAGGTTGTGTGATCTTTTTATTAAGCAGTTAAGAAAATACAATTTATCTAATTTCACAGAGCATGCAATGAGCTTCGGTGCTTGGAGTGCGACTGTGCTGTTATCACCTTTGAGGGGTTTCACTGGTCAGACAACACTGACTACCTCTTCCTCCGCAACAATTACCCTGTTGCTTCGCGTCTAAGAGCTCGCCTCAATCCTCACCGAGGGACCCGAGCATATTCCTGTCAGTGTAAGCAGCGGTCTGTGAATACAGCGACACAGCTTGCTGCAGATCCTGAACTGAAATGGGTTTGTGGAAAGCACTGATCAGTTAATCTGATTTCTTATCTGGAAATAATTTTTTTTTTACTCTCCTGATCTGATGGCATATGTGCCGTGGTTTCCTCATAAGTTGTGAATATTATCTTTTCTGAGAAGTCAGAGCAAAAGCTATAGATGCTTATCTGTTTGATTTGTAAACTTATGATAGTCTATCAGAAATAGTTGCTCATGTTGAAAACAAAATTAAAATCTTGCTGTTTTGTATAACAGATTTATATTGTTTACATTATTATTTTGATTAAGATTCTTTTATTGTTCTATAATCTCAAGGCTTTAATTTTTAGTATACTTTTTGTTTGTTTGTTTGTTTGTTAACCTGATAACACTGGGGCTATTTGAAGTGCGTAGGCCTAATACCCACTACTATGTACCCAATCACCCGACATGCCGGCCATACAAAAAGCCATGACAAAATATCACGTCTCTGGCAACAGGCATTGCCACCACATGACATGATGTCTGTTATATCCATATAAGAAAAAGTGGTATTTGGATCAGTTTAAATACAAATAGTTGTGAAAGAGCAAATTTATGTCAGGTATGGTTCCCAAGTCTGAAATTGGGTTATCTTTAATTAATCTAGTGTATGGGAAAATTCTCTACTTTATCAAATAGTTTGGTTGTTGTTGAGAGAAACATAAGAGAATATTTTCATCAAAATCAAGGACTTTATTTGTTTAACAAACCCTGCCCTTTAGTCTGTATCTAAGCCAGCCTTGGAATTCACTTGTTATAAATACATACATAATTTGATATCAGGAAAAAAATGCAAGTTGTGAAGAGAATGTGAACAGAGATAATATGATATGAGAATAATATTTTGATAGTGCCTTACCAGTTTTAAAGGGATTATTTATATATTGATTTGCATAGATGAAGGTGTCATTAAATGGTTTCAAATGCCACACTGTTCTTAGTTCAGATTTTGGGAAGATGTGTCCAATAGATGCATTTCTACATTATTCAGCAATGAACTTTCACTGTGATTGAATTGTTATGGACAAAATTATCTTAGAAATTCAGTAAACTTGGAGTAAAGTGGTTATGATACATGTATGTACAAGTTAGAAGTTTCTCTGAACTTTATATGAATTCTTAAAATATTTTCTTTGTAGTTATCATGGGTCAGTATTATATATTGTTTATTTTCATAATTAATAGACTACATATTTAGCTCTTGACTGCTTCTTGGCCTCCATTATCACATTGTTGGGATTAGCACAGATTAGGGGTCACAAAAATGCTTGTGTGACCTTGCCTTTATATTTCCAATTTAGTTTCTTTATCCATTTATAGTTGTATTATATATCTTAGGATATGTTAATGTACATTAAATTGGCTTATTGTAATAATTTTTCATGTGAACTCCTACAGGATAGTAGAGTTCAGAGGTGCACACAGGGTAAGATTTATTTATCTTTTTTTTACTTTTACTTTTACTTTTACTTTAACTTAAATCTGTTGTGGACTTGTGTTAAGATGTACTTGACAGTAATATTTTACAATAGGTGAGTGGGGTGCTCTGAATTCCTTTATTGTCATAAGAGTATGATTTCTATTTTGTAACTGATGATAGTGATTTTGCCATAATAATTACTATGATTTCCCTTATAATCACCAAAACGTGAGTAGTTTAAAGTCTCAAACATAGATAGCTCCACTCTCTGAGCACCAGCAGGAAACAAAGCCATTAAGGGTATCCACCCACAATCTCTACTGAGCACCACCTTCAGGGAGCAAGGGCACACAAGCAGATGTCAGCTTCTCCCAGTTTAAGTACAGGGGAGACAGGATGTGCAAGCAAAGGGGGAAGAGGAAGGTGACCTAGCCCTTATGAAATGCCTGTTTGGATGCTTTGAATTGTGACTCTGCCAAATGTAAATAAGGGTCGCCTTCCTCTTCCTCTTTCTTTTTTTTCTTTTTTATGGTTATCTTTTTCATATTTATTCACTTTTACAAGCAAATAGAAAAATAGTAAAGTTGTTTTTTGTCCTGCTAACAAAAGTGCAATACCTCTATCACTTAGTTCAAAAAAACATAATAGAGACTTCATGCTACAATTTCAGTCTAATGCAACATTGAAAAAGCCTGTCAGATGGCCTAAATAAACCCCATGGTATAGTAAGACACTAAAAAGGACCACACAATTGGCTCTAGGAAAACAACAAGTGAATTAAACAGTGAGAAAGGCTAATGTGTCATGCACTTTCTCAAAAATAAAACCTATCTAGACTGTCATGTAGCTGACACTAGGCCTATTTTGGTGTCCAAGGTAGCACATTTTCCCCTGTCTCCAATTATTCCAGCTCAAATTATGATTTTAACATTTCTGTAAACAGAGAGATTAAACTCTTTTTTTTTTCTTTCTTTCTTTTTTCTTAATGATTTTTTTCATGGCAATTGCTATATTTTATTCTTTAGGGGTTAACCCCTTGGCCATATCAATTAAGCAGAAAATTATTCCCAGGAGATGCCAGTTTTCCTTCATAAACCAAAAAGGCCAAGCTGCCAATTTATTTACTGCCCTATGGTAGAAAAAAGTGAATTTTATGAAAATGACCATGACCCTCATCACAGACTAAAATAAAGTATGTTTTTTTGGCATTTAAAAAAAATAGATGATATACATAATGATAACCTGCAAAAACAAAGCCAGTACAGAAAGATACATTTTCCTATAGAAATGTATAAAGCAAGTAAATTCAACATATAGTTGTTAATTTTTAAAACAGCATTGGATAAATTGACAAAATTTAATAGAAGAATTGAGCTATACGCCACCTCACAGGATTTTTAATTTGTTGTGATTTCAGCAGCCAAATGATTAGGCTATATCCAGGATTAGTTAATTAATTTATACAAGGTGCAATAACTTGTAAACTCTATGAATCATACTACAAGACTGTTTTCACTTTCCTTTTGACTTATCTTTCAAGATTTGGTTTTGATGTGTTTTTTATTTATTAGTATTGTGATAAAGTTTTGTTTAGGTTCTAGTAAAGTGATTATTACAAGCTCATTCTTTTGTGAAATTTTGAGATTTATACCATCCAAAATGTTTTATATAACTTTATATGTTTTATAAAAAGAACACAAGAGACATTTGTTTTACAAAATGAGAAGTGAGAGCATTATTTTGATAATGGTGATTATAATTAAGGATAGTGATGTTTATGATGTTCATGATATTAACCCATTGCCGATGGGGGATAGATTTGCCTACCCAGGCTCCAGGGTGGGTTTTATTTCTGAGTGAGGCAGCTTCAGCAACATACCTTGATTTTTCCCACTCCCTTTTAGTTTTTTTTTGTGTGTTTTACTGTTTTTACAGACTTATATCTGTCATATCACAGGCTCTATCAATTCTGTAGTTGACTAAAATTGTAGTTCAGGGTCCATATCCATAGAGGTCCATAGAAGTATTGCTGTACCAGGGGAGGGCAAAAAGGAACTTTATTTTTTTTGTATTTGTGTGCTGTCACAAACGAACACAAAACTTATTAACCATCCAAAATGAAGATAGGGAAGAGGTAGGGAAAAGGAAGGAAATTTGTGCTTTTGACTGTGAGTGCCACAATAATTGGCATCACTACTGACACAGGGGAACATTGTAGGCATTGGGCATGGTGTGAGTCACCTTCCTCCTCTTGTTCTGTCTGCACATCTTTCATCTGCGGTACTTTAGAGCAAGAGGTCAGCAACCTGCTATGTGCCATCGCTCTAAAGAGATAGTGCTTGTTAGAGACCGTAGATGGGTGCCATTCAAGGTTCTCTCTCCTGCTGGTGCTAGAAGAAAGTGTTGCCATCTAGGTTTTGGATGTGAGTTGAAACCCATTTTGCTTAATATTACGGCAGTTATAATAATTATGACTGCAATTTTCAACATCACTCACTCATTACTCATAGCACAATAAAATAACATAGTGATCTAAAATCCCCGAACGTCATGACGCCCATCGTCAGGCAAGAGCTCCTGCGTCATGTATGACGAAAAAAACCGTCACCTGTCGTTAACAGGTTAATGAATTGTAAATGGTGAACAATATTTTTATCTTATTTATTCCCATTTTCTTTCACTTTTCTTTTATTTTGTCATAATCTTTTGTAAATCTTATTCCATCCATTACATTCCGTCCATTGCACTTCTCTCTGCACGATTTGATGGTAATGATATTTCACGATAACTAATGCT
>NW_028234439.1:16106738-16119238 GCF_977035675.1 Penaeus japonicus
AAGCTCCATTTTGCCAGAATCTATGTGCAAGAGGTTTACTGGCTTTTTCTGGAGCGCTGACATGATTGAGGCCCTTTAGCAGAACTTACTGATCTCAGTGCTAAATTTAATAAAGGCCATTAATATTTTATACAATTTTTCTTGAAAACATGAAATAATTTAAAGTATCATGCAAATTGTACTAGTTTCGTTATGACAATGCAAAGCAAATAGAACAGGAATATTTACAGGCCATCATAAGTAATTTCAGATTTGCCATGGTCTTTGTGGCCACCCAAGGTTATTCTTGAAAGATAGGGCTTTGATATTGGTTCCTCATGATAAGTTTCCGTTTTAGGGAGGCCTGAAAGCTCTTTCTTGTAGGAAAATAAGTGGTGGATGATTGGGAAATTGCTGAACCCAGGATCACCCTCCTGAGACTGATTGTTCTAACCAGCAAGCTTAGGGCACTCCTGGGAATCTGTGTTTCTGGTTAGGGAGAATATGGGTGGAATTCCTCATAACAGGAAATTAGAAAGTGAAAGTGGAAAAAGGAAATGGAAATAGATATCCATTGCAAAGAATAAAGATAGAGCAAAATTGAGAAATCCCTGCAAAGATTCAGACATCCAAAATTTTGTAAAACTTTACTGTATTGTTTGCAAACCAATGTTTTCTTGGTTAGATGCTTAATTGAGGGGCCTCAGTCCTTAGAATTGATGATACCAAATGAATATCAATAACCATATGAAAGTCCCTAGCATCCCTTGGTTCTAGACCCTTACAAGATTCTTTGATTTGGTGGAGCAAAATGAGTCATGTAATATAGTATAATATCGATTTCAAATATTTAAATATTACAAAAGAAAATCAATAGAATTAATATATAAGTGAATTTGAAGACATATTTCTTCTTACAAATAGAAAATGCAAAGGCAGTAAATACACAAAGATGGCAAGTAATTGCTGTAGCTGATATAACATTGTCACTTTGGTGAAGGCTAACAAATTTCCAATTTGTGAATTCTGGCAGCATAGAGCTCGAACTGGTTCCTTATTTGTCTGCACACTGTGTACACATGATGAATGGTATGATTTTAATGATGAAAGGTAGGTCCCACTTTTATTTGATTCTATGCATAGTATATATTAATGAACTTTTGCTTTCAGCGAGTAGCTATTTGAAAAATATGTTCTATTAATTCCATCCATTATTTACTTTATATTATATGAAACAGTAGGTATACCACTCACAAATCATGGTGTTAGCTTACTAAACCTTCTTATGTTTCTTCAGTCTGAACTTTATACTTCAAAACTTTCTCATGAGATCTATAGCAATATTTTCTGTGCTTGTCAGTGACCATAGATTGTAGTTGCTTTGGCATCCAAGGCATGTATAAGACTTTTTGTAACCCACATGTGTTAGATAGTCCTGGCATTTATTTTCCAAGTTTTATATATATATATATATATATATATATATATATATATATATATATATATATATATATATATATATATATCCCCCCACCCCAATAATGGAATCTTAGATGAGCAGAAAGTCTGTCAAGAACATCACCAAGAGGAGGAAGATTCCAGCAACAAATGATTATCTACTAGGAGGGCATACAGAACAGAATGTGGTAACCAAATCTTAACCCATTACAGATGATCTAACTGGCAGTCAGGATGGGCGATTTCTAACGCCATCAGCAATGGCTAAAAATCAGAGGGATGGGGAAAATGTTTTCTCTGCCTTCTGGGCAATGCAGACTTGCCTAACGAAAATTTTCCCGTAAATCCATCACAAAACAAGGTTTTAGGCTGTCTTTGGAAAGCTGTAGCTCTGAAACTAGTGCTGTTCCAGTCAAAATACTTCATGATGTTGGGTGTGCTTCAACTATGAACAGTTTCTGATGTTGTGGCATGTATGCATTAATGCCAGTCCTTTAGGCCTCATTGGAGCCATCATGTATGTCTTGATACCTGTCTGGAAGGGTTAAATGCAATTTTTTCTCAATTTCATATTATTAACCCTTTGATGACGGTGCGTCACACCCATGTGACATGGCTAAATGCCCAATGACGGGGCGATGCACCAGTGTGATGTTCCCGATGCAATATTGCATAGGCCTGGCATAGGGGGTTTAAGTGAATTACCAAAAGAGATGAAAGAAAGGCTGCGTGCACTTGGGCAAATAATCACCCTGTTGTGAATGAGTTAAAAGCTGCTTTAGATCTCATACAAGAGTAAGCTAAGTAGCATACAGAGTGATAATGTATTTGCTTGTTATATATGATATGAAACCATCCTACAATCACCAGAATATCTCAGTTCTCTCTAATGAGGGTTCATTGGTATCTTAAACTCTGTACTTGCTACATGTGATTGATTGAGGGATAGTCAGTTTCTCTTTAGTTTAGCAGGAAATCTTTACAAGGACAGAATTGTGGTGGGAAATATGGACAGATTAGTATATTTTATCCCTTATGATATATAATGTATAATACATAATATGTAATACATACTGATATTATAAAGGTCTTACTTCAAATGATATTTCCATGATACTAAAATAAAGATAATGTTATGTTTAAAAAGTTTGTCTTAAATCACTGTGTAACTATATGGTATTTTAATTTTAATTTTACCACTTGACCCATTCGTGCTGGTTGACTTGCTATCATGTTCAGTGGTTTTTGGGTCAGACGCCGGTGACGAGATATTTGGTCAAGGCCGGCGCTCTGGGTGAGTGGGCGTACAGCGCTTGCTTGCTGCTAGTGCGCCCGAAAATCCCAAGGCTTTAGGCTTATGTGTTCGAAAACCCTGGCATTCCGACCATTTAGAACCGGAATGGCCCTGGCGTGAATGGGTTAAGGTTTCACCTATAGGAACTTGTATTTTAATAAAGAAAATATTGCCTTAGTCTAATTTTTGTATTTATTACATTTTCACTTGATCCTCTATTGGAAATTTTTAATAAGCTTCTACCCATATTTGAGACAGATGAACAAGTAAAGCGATGAACGATGTCTCGCATATCCAAACTAGACTCCTTTAGCTTTAACCCCTTGCCGATGGGGTGCCCAACGACCTAACTGGTCAAGGCAGGCAGTCTACAACACTAGCGGCACCAGCTAAAAATAAGAGGGATGGGGAAAGGGTTTTCTCCACCCTCCGGATAGTGCAGACTAGCCCAAACAATATATTTCCATAAATCCATCAAGTGTATTTAGGCTGACTTTAGAACCCTGTAGCCCTAGAGCTAGCGCCGTGACAGCCATAATACTTCATGACTGTGTGCACACTTCAACTGTGAGCAGATCCCGATGTCGCGTTATGTACGCATTGACACCCGTCACTTAGGCCTAATTGGTGCCGACATGTATGTTATGACACCCGTATGCAATGTGTTAGTATGATAATTGTAAGTAAATGAGTACATATTAGACCAGGGTGTGTATGTATTGGACAATAGCTATGCACCAACTTTACAGGTCATTTTATCAGTAGTATATTAAGTTCTTTCAGCTATCTTTGTATCACAAATAACTGGACAAAATAACGCGTCCCCGTCATGTAGCCCAAAAACCACTAGACGTGTTATCTAGTCACCCGTCGTTAACGGGTTAAGACGATGTGTGTATTTTATATTATTTTCAGATACTCGTCAATATTTGTTGTGATGCCCTTTTTACACAATCGAAGGAATATATGGCTTATGACTAATAAAAAGGAAAGTCTAGTGTGACTGTGAGCCAATCCTGCAAAACATGCCTGTTACAGAGTGGTTAATATCTTCTTAGTTCTCTTATATGTTACTCATTTTATATTTCAGGATGATGATGAATTTGAGGGCTTCACGTCCATATTCCCGGAGCCAAGGGATGTCAAGGGGAAGAAGAAGAAGAGCGCGGTATCACCTAGAAAGAAGTCGGGCAAGCGGTCACCAACGGAGAGAGCAGAGGAAGCCTGCGTAGCCCTAGAAGAAGCAGGTTTGGTGACCCGGAGAAAAGTGAGCACAGTAGAAATGGCCATCAAAGAGGTGCAGGATAAGTCAGATGTTGTTGAAAATGTGCCAGTGGTTACAAGGAGACGAGGTGGAGGCGGTGGGGACACAGCTCCTGGCAAGGAGGTGCGTGAGGGGCCGGGTGGGGGGAAGGAGGTGGTGGCAAGTACCCGGAGAAGAACAAGTAATGTGGAGCTGCCTGTAAAGGAGGTGTCAGAGGGCGTTGAGAGCAGTACTAACTTGCCAGTGGTAACAAGGAGAAGAGTGAGTGGGGTGGAAACACCTATGAGAGACTTGGTGAAAGAGGGAGGGGCGGAGAATAGCAAAGACCCCCCAATGGTGACCAGGAGAAGGGGTCATTCTCTTGAAGGTGTTGTGAAGGAAGCTCAGGAGGGGAGTGACAATGTGCCAGCGGGAGGGGAAAGAACGAGTGAGAAAAGAGACTTGCCTCCTCAGCCTGCGAGCAAGGAGAATGTGGAGAGAGTGGTTCATTCGGAACAGCCCATAGAAGAAAGTAGTGCAGCATTACAGGGAATGAGGATGGCTGTCATGTCCTCTAGACAAGTGGCAAGAAAACAGACAGCAAGGAGAGTGAGCAGACCATCTTCAACAGTGAAAACAGTGCTGGCAAGAAAATTATTAGCAAGAGCCAAAGCTAAAAGAACAGTCAACTCTCTGCCCGTGGTTGGTGAAAAGAGCCCAAAACGCTTCGTCCTTCCATCTATGAGTGTGCGATCCTCGAGGATAATTAAACCAAATAAGAGACTTTTTGCTGACATAACAGAAATGTGTACAGCAAGTAGTTCGCTTGAGTCTTCAGTGGGTGGTGAGGTGGCAGAACATGTAAGCATGCCTAGCAAGAGGTTGGTAAAGCTTACTCGCAAAGGAAGGGGTGCACACACGCAGTTTCTCTCTCTGCCCCGATCCAGGGCACAGAGCACTGACTCCCTTTCCAGCACAGAGGGAGGTGTGGGACGTGACCGCATGCGCAGGACAATCTCCCTCTACACAGAATCCATAACTGGGCCCAGCAAAGCCCAGGTTGGAAGGCCTCCCAAGCGCCTGCTGCGTCGCATGGATCCCCCGCAGCAAGAGGTGGAGGCTGAACTGCCAGAATCCCCACAGAGATGCGACCCCAAGGAGTCAAGGGTCATGGAGAAGATTGGTAAATTGCTGCGGTCCCCATGGGATGATAGGCTCAAGCAATCCAGCAAGGTAAAGATATGCTAATGTTTATGTTGGTGGGTTAGAAGGAGTGTGGAATACCAAAAATGATGAATCGCGCAGGGGTATTGAACCAGTTGACATGTAGACTGGCCCTTAGTCTCTGTAGCATGTGGCTCAGAGACTAGGTGAAAACTGCGCTGTCTGATTTAAACATAATGAAGGAGAAGTGTTCAAAGTTCGGAGTTACTCTTTTTATTTATATTTTGTTCTTTAATTTTTTAAACCCTTTAAGGATGATATTTTGCAATTGTGGGTAAACAATAGATGAAACATGGTAAAAAATTGTCTAAACAAAAGTGTCCCAAATTATTCATATTTTAAATGTCTGAACAAACTAATTTGAAATGCAAAAAGTATGAATGAAAATAGAGGAAAATGTATTTCTCTTGTCTTGTGTACCCACAAAGCTCTGAACTTTACTGTTCTTTAAGGGTTAATGAAATGTTATAAACCTTATGTATATTTTTTGAAAAGTATATTTTCTCCTACAAACAGTGTAGATCTTTTAGAGAATGAGTATGGAATAAGAATTAACTGAATAATTTTTTTCATTTCTTTCACAGGGTGGAAGGGGAGAGGAAGACAGTATGCCAGCTTCGGCCTTTGGTGCCTCATCTACAATGTCAGCTTCAGCCATCTCACGAAACATTTTAAGGAAAGCAAGACTGAACCTAAACAAGACTACTTTGCAAAAGATTAGGAATCCTGTTTCATTGCAAAGGCTTATACCAGCTTCAGCAGAAGGTATTTTTGTAATTTTATCCATTTAGTAATATAATTCTTATAGAAACATGAATGTTCATTTAAACATGATCCATTAGATTCCATTTACATTTACGGTTATGTATTGTGTCTTCAGTATTTATTGTCCCTAAAGGTGCATGGGGCAATGATTTGAAACATTTTTTCAGGAAAAAAATATGTAATAATTAAAGATGTTTTTATAGGTATTTAAAAACCTTATATCTGATACTCTGTTGTTATACCTGCAGGAGTGGAAGGAAAGTGTGCAGTCTGTGATAGTGAAGAGGGTGGGAATTCTCGCAAGTTTGGAGTGATAGTGTGTGAGAAGTGCAACTCCTTCATCAGCAACTCCAGTGATGGTTCCAGAGAAGTATATGAGTGCAAAGATAACAAAGCTGAGTGTCAAGTGCAAGAACTGGTTGAAGGTCGCTGCAATGCATGCTGGTTGGGCAGAATCCTTCACGTCTGCTCGATGCCAAATCTCCTCCACGACAGATTGCGCAAGCGTTTACCCAATATCCTGAAGGAACAGATTCCTACCAGTTTGGCTCGATGCATGAGTGGTGGCAGCTTGCCCACTGTGTCTGAAAAAGATGCAGAGCTGGCCACACATACCAAGCGCTTGCCACTTGACCCAGGGGGAGGGGGCGCCTTTGGGTCTGTTATGGACTTGCCTGGTGGCTGGAAGCGCAAGACTGGCTCTGAAGTCATTGTGATCAGCCCAAGTGGGGAAAAATTCAAGAGCATACAAAAGCTTGAGGAATTCCTGAAGAAGCAAGGAATAACTACTGATGCTCGTGTTCTCTTTGGGAATAGCAGTCCAGCTGTGGTGCGGAGTAATGAACCGAAGTCACGGCCATCACAGGCAACCAACAACAGCAGTCGTGGGAAGGTGGTCATGACAACACTTCCTGGAGGATGGGTGCGTCGTATCAAATGGAGATCTGCTGGTGATCGCTTTGACACCTATGTTTATAGCCCTGATGGAAGGACATTTAGATCAAGGAGAGAACTGAGTGCCTACTTCCAACTCATTGGGAAAGTAGACGATATTCACAAGTATTTTCCAGTTGTTACAGGTCACTCAGATGCTTCCATACCTAGTTCAAGTGATACCACTGGATCCTCCAGCACAGAGCGCTTATCCAGCTCGGAGCCATGCTCGGAAATCAGCTCTGACGACAAGTCACCAGAGGCCTCAGAGTGTGAGACAGAAGCATCACAATCTAGATTGAGGAAGCTATCCCGTAATGCAAAGGAGAAGGTGAAATTTGCACGGCTGAAGCAGACCAAGGTCAAGAACCACAAGGAAGGACATCTCAGAAGTAAATCTGTCTCTTCTCTAAAAAGTGTCAAGTTCGCTGACAAGAAGTCAGAAATGCAGATGGATATGAATATTTCTGCAGAGGGAAAAGCTGCTGAGAAGAAGTACAAGAAACCAAAGATTGTTGTGAGAAGTCGATCACTCTCATTAGGGAGGAAGAAGGGTGATGCAAGCCTCACTGACACCACGGAAAGTGAGTCTGAGAACAGGAATTCTGGTAAAGGGTTTGCTAAGACCTTTTCTAAGAGACTGAAGGGCAAACCAAAACCTGCAGTGAGTGGACTATCACCAACCATTAAGCCCTTATCTGCGAGCTCCAACAATGCAAGTGAAGATAGTGGGAAAATGACTCCTCCATCAGCCTCTGTGGCAAGCCCTCAAGAGGTAGTTGAAGAATCAGAAGAGCTGAAACTGGAGGAAACTATAGATGACGCAGCTGTATTCATCAAACCTGATGATGTACCAAAGGAAAAGCAGTCTGAACAGGGAAAAATTGTTCTGAAGATCCAGAAAAAAAGCATTGAGACAGTGGATAGAAGACATAGACACAAAAATAAGAAAGATAAAAGAAAAAAAGGGCTTAGTGTGGAGGAACCTGGGAGTCTTTCAAAGGAGCAAGTAGCACAAAGTGGTGCTGAGGCAGTACAAAATATGACCGCTGAAAAAGTACTTGCTCAATTGTCTAGTACAAGTAAATCCTCAGAAGATGCCAAGGAGAAACTATTCAGTATGAATTCAGAAGACCTAGAAAAAGATCTGGTAGATGGGGAGTCTGATACTCTAGCTAGGCTGGAAGTCTCGGATGACTCTAAATTATCTTCCCCCATGGCGTCAGAGTCCGAGCCTATTCATGAAACAACAAAAGTACCTGAAGCCAAGCCAAAGTCCAAACCCAAAAAACCTTCCAGCTACCAGACTTCTCACTTTGGGGGTGGTTGGTCAAGGAAGATCAAGTGGAATGAGAAGGGGGAAGGCAAAGTCGCTCTGTTGCACAGCCCAGATGGACAGACTTTCCGATCAAGAATAGAGCTGCTGGCATATTTCAAGAAAGCAGGCAAATCAAAAGGCAATCTTGATTACTACTTCCCTCCAGTCTTGAAGAGGGAGGATTATAATGAACCAGAAAAGAAGCAATTGAAGGCAGCTGCTGCAGAGAGTGCATCAGCCCTTGGGATATCCACCTCGGGCCAGTCTTCAGAAGTCAGCGAGTTTTCAGACAGTGAGATTCCGAAGACCTCTGAGGACTCTTGTGTTTCTGGTGAAGAAGGCATGAAGAGAAGTATAACTAAAGTAGTAAAGTGTTACAGGAGAGTAGGAGGCCAAGCATCCCTCAAAAGCATCCCAGAAAATGTCAGTGAGGACTCAATGGCCGCCCAGATTGCGTGTGGAAAGGGCATGGCTGCAGGTAGCTTGTCAGAGGAGGCATGGAAGCATGGATCTCAGCTTGGCAAGACGGGCAGGAAGGATGCTTTTGCAGCTGGTACGGACAGCAAGCAGACAGTCAAGTCAGAGAGTGAGGAGTTGGAAGGAGCCCATCCTGAGGTGGGCGGACCCAGGGTCAAGCACGTCTGTCGCAGTCAGGCACAGGTAAGTGGAACACTAAGTCCTTGATTTCATTCCTTTGAGTTCTATTCCTACTTTAGTATGAATTTGAGATATATAATGGGAATTTTGGTTATTTCTCTCTCTCTCTCTCTCTCTCTCTCTCTCTCTCTCTCTCTCTCTCTCTCTCTCTCTCTCTCTCTCTCTCTCTCTCTCTCTCTCTCTCTCTCTCTCTCTCTCTCTCTCTCTCTCTCTCATTCTCTCTCTCTCTCATTCTCTCTCTCTCTCTCATTCTCTCTCTCTCTCTCATTCTCTCTCTCTCTCATTCTCTCTCTCTCTCATTCTCTCTCTCTCTCATTCTCTCTCTCTCTCTCATTCTCTCTCTCTCTCATTCTCTCTCTCTCTCATTCTCTCTCTCTCATTCTCTCTCTCTCTCATTCTCTCTCTCTCTCATTCTCTCTCTCTCTCATTCTCTCTCTCTCTCATTCTCTCTCTCTCTCATTCTCTCTCTCTCTCATTCTCTCTCTCTCTCTCTCTCTCTCTCTCTCTCTCTCTCTCTCTCTCTCTCTCTCTCTCTCTCTCTCTCTCTCTCTCTCTCTCTCCTCTCTCTCTCTCTCTCTCTCTCTCTCTCTCTCTCTCTCTCTCTCTCTCTCTCTTTTTCTCTCTTTTTCTCTCTCTCTTTCTCTCTCTATTTCTCTCTTTCTTTCTTTTTTCTCTCTCTCTGCGGTCAAAAACCCCGGCATTCTGACCATTCAGAGCCATAATAGCCCCAGCTTGAATGGGTTAACTGAGTTATCAAGGGGAAATTTTCATTTTTTGCTATTCATAATTTTCAAGATTGGAAGGCAATTTGCTGAATTACCTGTATATTCACACTTTTGCCAATTTCAGGTGCTAGGCATTCCTCGTGCAGTATTCCCATCTCCAGGAAAGGATGAAGACAAGGCACCAATGAAGGTCATTGTTCCCTCCAGCAAATCCGACAAGAAGCGCAAAATTGTGACAGTAACAACAACAGCCAGTGGCAAGGTAGTATTTCCTACTTCACATTATGAATTAATGACAATCTTTAGTGGAAATTGTGCTTTTGAAAAATTGGTTGCAATCTTTGTTTAGTTGTTCAACATTGCTTTGTGAAAAGAGATATGGGTTCTACTGGGCCTCATAGATCTCTGCTCCCACTCAGGTGCTTCGCAAAACACAGTGGTGTAACAAGTGTCCAGGTTGCACGACACCCAACTGCCGGAAGTGTGTCAATTGCCTAGACATGAAGAAGTATGGTGGACCAGGGACCAAGAAGAAGCCTTGCATGTGAGTTTCACAATTATTTATTCACTCTCAGTTAAAGTGATAGGGAAGGGAGAGGAGAAGATATGAAAACAGAAAGAGGAATGAGGAAAAATAAAAAGAAAGAGAAATGAAAAATGGAGGAGAAGGGGTAGGGGCAGGGGTAAGGGTAAGGGAAGGGGAAGCATTAGAGTGAATTTGTAAGAGAAACCAAATGTTCATTTTGACAAAATACACATGTGATTTTTATTTCTTTGTATCCCCCCTTAAAAAATAATCAAGACCTTTTCTTCTCTGATAGAATGAGGAAGTGCCACAACCCACGGCTGTCCATCAAGTCAGCCATCAGTCAGGAGGGCACTGCCAAAGTCCCTGTTCAGATGGCAGCAACAAACACATCCACAGCTGTGTTCAAGGAAGTGCGCAAAGTGCCCCCCACCATCATCAAAGTGCAGGAGGAGAAGATTTTGCCAGCAGAGACCTCAGGTGACCAGGTGTTGAAGGCTTTCCAGCAGGAGAAGGCTGTATTCGTGCCCCGCCAGATGACCCGGTCGCAGCCTGACCAGAAGGTAATAATTGGATTATTTCAGTACCTCACTCAGAGTATGGGGAGGTAGGATGTGAGGGAGATGAGGGACAGAGTAAGGCTAGGAAGAGGGGGATGAGTAGGAGGAAAGGCTGCAAGGAGAAATACGAGCAGCAGTGTAGGACTAGGAGTGGGTTGGATAACAGAGAAGGACCAGGAGAGGGATGGGTAGCAGAGTATGTTCAGAAAAGGGTCATTTAGCTGAGTAAGACTAGGTAAGAGGTCAGGCTTTAAATGGGAGATTTTCAGCAGAACATAAATATGTGGAAAATTACTTACAAAGCAAAGCTGATGGGAAGCAGTATAGGAAGGTAAGGAAATAAAAGATTGATAAATATAAAATTAGAAAATATTTTTTTGTATGGAGTTGGATAGGTGAGAGAAAAGATTCAACAACATACTCTTTTTATTAATCATATAGTATATATTTTAAATATTAAAATATACCTTACAAAATGCATGTCAATATAAAATAAATAGTATACATGATCATTTTACTTATTATTATTCTTTAATGATGAACACTTGAGGCTGCCTATTGACTGTCAATGTTGACATGTGTGTAGTTTATTGGCTTCCCCACATACTCCTTTGTTAGGAATTTTATCTTAGAAATATATACGTTCTACAGAATGATCAGAAAAAGGATCATTTGAGAATTTACACTTTAGTAGCTCAAAAAACAGCTTTATCACAGTTTGACGGAAGTATAAAGGAGGTGGAGGTAAATGACTTTACAAAATTTATCTAATCGAGATACTGTCTGCAGTGCCATGTATTTGATCTTAAAAGAGCTAAAATCAACAAGTGTTGTGCATTTGTTGTAAGCCTGTTGATCGTTTCATGCTTTTCTTTGATGGGTTAATATATATATATATATATATATATATATATATAATATATATATATATATATATATATATATATATATATATATATTTATTTTATATATTATATAATATTATATAATATATATATATATATATATAATATATATATATATATATATATATATATATATATATATATATATATATATGTGTACAATGTGTGTATATATTATATAAATTATATTATATATATGTATGTGTGTGAATTTTCAATAAGTGATTCCATGTGTGTTTTTCAGGACCGTGGTGACATTGCTGCTGGGAAGCAATTTGTACCAGGAACCCTAGTGAACATTGACTACTGGCAGGGATATGATGCTGATGAAATGATGCTGACTGGATACCCAGTGATAACGGCATCCTCGCAGCATCCTCAGATCCTGTGTTTCCGCTGTGGCTCTCTCGGGAAGGAACAGGTACTTTTTTTTTTTTTTATGATAAGTGTATTATAAAAGTTAATTTATGATATATATACATATATATATATATATATATATATATGTATATACGTATATGTATATATGTATAAGTAAACGCACCTTAGTGTTGTTTGTATAAGTCTTAAAAATTACATCAGAGAACAATGGGTTTTAGATCTGTGTGGCTTTGACTATACATGAATTCACACTGTAGAGTGTTAAGTAATGTGATATCACATCATGGGAATATTTTGCTCCTGTCAGATGATGTCCTATCATGTCATGACCTCTCCCTCAAAATATATGGTTTACATTGTTAAATATGTATATACTCATAGGAGTTCCATTTGTATGGACACATTGCTCTTCACTTTTGAAAATAATGTAAACGAATACAAAAACTTCTTATCAAGACCCCGTATATTCAAGCGGGTGAGAAGCAGCCTGAGAGACACAGCGTGGCATTGTGCCAGGAAGCTCTTTCTTAGT
>NW_028234439.1:16134238-16139238 GCF_977035675.1 Penaeus japonicus
GCCCATGTGGAGGCTCAGCTGATTAGTCCCAAGGACAAGATTACCAAAGACATTGACGATGATTGTGTAAGTAGTGAGGAAAGTTCTTATTGTGATACTGACACTGAGATAGAGAGCATTCAGGATGACCCTGAAGAGCCAAGGGATTTGATATCGGTGAAGGAGAAGCTCAGGGAACGCAAGTATGACTCTGTATTGCAGTTCCATGTTGATATGGTAAGGGTCATTGAGAATGGAAGACACCTCAACCGAAGCCAGACACGCAATGTGCAGGTGACTTACACCAAGCATATGAAGGAGTGCTTTCCTTGGTTTGACATTAAAACTGCAAATGTCTTTGAATTAGTGGATAAACAAAGACCCTTTCCACTTCCACATTGGGATCACAGTTATGTTTACCGTCCTATGTTATCAGGCACTCGCATTTTCTCAGTGCGTGATGTTCCCTTGTACAGGAAGCGGTCAACTAGCCCTTTGAAAAGTGCCCAGATAAGTCCACCAGATCGCCGCAAGTGTGTACTTTGTGGTCGAGAAGGTGATGATGAACCCAATGCTGCTGGGAGACTTTTGTACCTTGGGCAGGATGAATGGATGCATGTCAACTGTGGCCTCTGGTCCTCTGAGGTGTATGAGGAGGTTGATGGAGGTTTGCAAAACATCTACCTGGCAGTAAGCCGTGGACGATTAATCAAATGCTCAGCCTGCAGTGAGAGAGGAGCAACTGTTGGATGTTGCCACAAGTCATGCCAGGCAACATATCATTTCCTCTGTGCAAGAAAAGCTTGCTGTCAATTTATGGAGGATAAACGTATTTTTTGCCCCTTGCATGAGAGCACTTCCAATGGTGAGGAGAAAACGGATGACTTTAAAGTGAGTCGCTGTGTTTATGTTGACATGGATTCAGAAAAGAAAAAGTGGAAGCAAGTTGCTGGGAACCGTGTCAGCATTATTATTGGATCCCTAACAATCAAGAACGTTGGAAGAATTGTACCAGAATCAGACAGTGCTGAGGCACTCATCCCCTTAGACTTTTCATGCAGTCGTGTTTACTGGAGTACAGTTGATCCGAGTAAAAAAGTCACATACACTTGCCGAACAAAACGAGTAGTTCCAGCATTTGATGATTCAACTTTGGTAGGTGATGCAGCATTTCACAGAACCATAGACCATTCTCTTGGAGAAGAAGCTGTCACCAAAGAAATGGCTGCAGTTAGAAAATGGTTCAAACAGCTGGAAGAGCGGAAAGTGGAGAAGAAATCACGTGAAACAAACATCATTCCTCCTCATCTTTGTCCTTTGTACCGCAGTATTAGGGAAAGGGAGCAAGAGACCAGGGTTGTAGAGAAAATAGTCCGATGCCGCACTCCTCCAGCCATTGTAGAACTTGATGTCCGACAGTGCATAGATGACATTATTGACAGAGTAAGCCGGTCAGTTGAGGAAGAGAGCTTGCTGTTGGATACAGACTTGCCAGCTATTGTTAGTGCTGATGACAATGAACTAATCTCTATGGTGCTGAATGATCTTGATGCTTGTGACTCCATAACTCTCCAGTCTACCCCCTCAACCTCAGGCAGACCAAGCCCACTAGATATTGACTTCCTGAGCACCTGCGATCATATGATGGACTCAGGGAAGGTGTCTCACTCAGGAAACTTGACTCAGGAGGCTCAGGAAACCGAATGTGACCCTCAAGGGATAATGGATGCTGCCAGCCTCTCTCCCCGGCTCCACCCTACCCTTGCTGCTGGCATTGACCCCATCCACGAAACGTACCAGGTAGAATCTCCAAATGCTGACGTTAAGGAACCCATCATTGAGACTATAGCTCCTCCCTCGATGCAGGACCTTGGTTCGGTGCCTTCAAGTTCAACAAAATCATTACAGAGCACCTGCAATAGCTCTCAGAACATGTCTGCTAGTGGAAACAGAAGTAGTAGTGGAAGTAATACAACCAGTAGTTGTAGCACATGTAGCAGTGAAAGCAAATGTAGCACAAGTAGCAGTAACAGTAGCAGCAGTAGTTCCAGTAGTTGCAGCACAGCGGAAGAGAGCAGCAGTCCTGAGAGGTGTCCTGCAGGTACCACGAGTACTAGCAGCAGTCCCGACAGCTGCTCTCGTGTCAACTCAGACAACAGTGTCAGCAACGACAGCAACAATGGAAGTACTGATAGCAATAGCGGCAGTGAATCTTCATCCCAGAGTGCTAGCGGAAGCAATCAGAGCCCCACAGCCATAGCCTCAGGGAAGACAAACTCTCTCAAGCAAATTTGCCGAGTCTTGCCAATGCCATCGACAAATAGTCGCCGCTCTTCCTCAGCAAGTGAGCACAGTGATGCCATTGGCCATGCAGGTCACAATCACTCTCCTCCTGCATCCAATCAGTCGCCAAGGAACTCTGATGAAAATGAAGGCAACAGCACAGCAGGGCGTGGAAATGAACGCAAGAAAATTTGTATGAAGAGGAACTACAAGACTGTTATAAAAAAGTATCCCCTTAGAAGTGGAATGAGAAAAAGCAAGCCTTATGAAACAGTTCAGATAGAAATAAATGAAACAATAGAGATCCCAGGGGGTGAAGGATCAGGAATGGTTCGCAAAAGCCTAAAAAGAAAATGGAGTGGCATCCTGGACTCAGAAGAGGAGGAGGATAACAATCAAAAAGAAACTGGTGTTGATCAAGAGGGACAAGAAGAGACCACAAATCGCAGTAGTGACGGGGAGAATTCCAAGGAGAACTCGGTCTCTAAAAAAGTGTTGAAATTCTCAGATGACAATAATGACATTACTGTCAGCATTGTAAACAACAACAACCTGTGTGAGTTTTCTAAGTCTCGTGTTCACAAGTACCGCCACAAGACTGTTCTCCAGCTGGACGGTGCAGCAGATGGGTCTTCCTCAAGTGCAGAAATGAGTGAGAGCCAGGATGAAGGCACGGGAGAAGAGAGGCGAAGACTGCAGGAGCAGGAAGATCCTCAGACACCCCCGTTGCACTCAGCACTGGCCATGCGCATCAAGGAGCAGTCTCTTGCAAGGAGCTCACCGGGGGAAGAAGGGCCATATAAGTGTGGCAAGTGCAAAAGACTGTATAGGTAAGTGTTGTTCTATTTATTTGTTTTTTTCTTTTGTCTCTTGTAATCTGTTGTAATGTTTAATTTCATTATCTGATTTTGTCATTTTAAGTTGATTATTCTTTGTATATAAATTAGAAAATTTGTTTTCAGAACAAAGGAGAGCTATCAGAAACATATAGAAACATGCACATTTGAAGTTGACAGTTCAAGTACATCAGAGGATGAAGAGTATGAGGAAGTTCATATAGAAGAGGAGGAAGAGGGCATTCCAAGTGCTCTCCCACAATTGCAGGAGGAGAAATTAGAGGAAGTCATTCAAGAAGACATCCATCTGCCATCCCTCACTGAGAGAGAAGAATATCCTCCCATCAGTCAGCATAATGCACATGTTGCTCCCTTGCTGTCTCAAGATGCTATGTTGCCCAATACCTCTTCAAACCAGCTGCCAGATATTGACATCACTGCTCAGTCAGCTGATGACCCCAAACATTCTGTAGCAGTTGACTTTGAAGGGCATGCAAGGCCGACAGGGGAGGAACCTGCTATTAAGAGGGCAAGACTGGATGCCACTCTGCCTCGGCAGCATGGGGTACATCGGCAGGTACGGACGGCCATCAAGAAGTCTCAGAGTACTACTGAGGATGTGGAACTGCTGCAGGTTGTACGAGGTCCCCCCCCTCCAGGTAGTGATGTATTTGTCCCACCTCCAGTGTCCCCGGTCAAATTCAGCCCTGTTGTGAAAAAGAGTGCGAGCCCAAGGCGCTACACAAATGTTAGGTTACTGAGAGGCAGTCGTGGGTACCAGTACCGCCGTGCAGCCCCTCACCTGCCAGCCCCACATGAGCACTATCAAGGTACAAATTCTGGTGTGCAGATGACACCTTCAGCTCCTCCAACTCCTATCCAGGTGGCCATGCATCCTATGACCAATAATTCTGGCCAGAACCTGGCTCAAGGTGCTCTTGCAGCCTTTCAGCAGTTTCCTGGACAGTCTAACCAGTACACAGGTACACCCCAGTTGACTTCCTCTGTAACACACCTGACCTCTGCTGTGCAAGTAACACCTCAGGTGACATCACAAGTTGCACCACAAGTGTCTCCTCAGGTCAGCCCCCAGGTTCTGACCATGGTGTCAGCCCCATCTGTTGCAGTGCCACAAGGATACACTTTGCAGTATGTGGGTAGCTTCAGAGATGGTGAGGTGGCTGCAGGAGGAGGGGGACTGGTCACCTACCCAGCTGCACCTGTTGTGGTCCCTCAGCCGCAACTAGTCATGACTCCCCAGCAGAGTTCAGTAGTTGTCCCTCAAGTTGTGAACACCAACATAACTTACACCTTCACAGCTCCAGAGACGTTGGTTATTAATCAGCCAGCCATGGTTCCAGGGATGCAATCTGTTCAGTATCTTCCTCAGCAGCAGCAACAGCAACAGCAGCAGCCGCAAGTCATACATCATCCAGAGCAGCAGGTTGGTACTGTCATGCAGTACAATCAGACAGGAGTCTCACCACAGCAAGTGCCTGTGTCACACATGCACACAGGACAAGTACACACTCCATGCATGCCATACTCGGACATTCAAGCAAGTCCGATATGTATGCAACCTCATGCACAAACTGCTATAGTGACAAGAGAGTTGTCATTCACTGGTGGAGAATCAAAACAGCTTCAGTCTGCTCCGTGTGTTGGTACTTCACAAAACAGGACTTCTCATGGAATATCAGTCAATTTGCCAGTTACTTCCCCTTGCTCAGGACCTATTGCACGACATCGCCCTCAGGCCTCTGTAGCACCACAGGTGATACAGCCACAGCCAGCTCTAACCACCTCATCCTCAGATGTTAATCTGCCAGAGAGTCAGGGCCACAGTCGTTTGCCCTTCTCAGATCGTCCTCTAACTGGTGTGGTTAGAACTGTTGCAACTGT
>NW_028234439.1:16144238-16146738 GCF_977035675.1 Penaeus japonicus
TGATAATATAATCATCATCATCATCACTATCACTATCACTATCACTATCACTATCACCATCACCATCACCTTATCATTATCGTATGATCTTCATCATCATCAATATCATAATCATTCTGATGATAGTAGGTTTTACTATTACCAATATTATTATTATTTTTTTTATTATTGTTATTGCTATTATTTTATTATTTCATTATGGTTATCATCATCATCATTATGATTGTTATTGCTTTTATTATTATTATTATTATTATTATTATTATTATTGTTATTATCGTCATCATCAGTCATCAATCATCAATTATCTATCATCTGTCATCAACAATTTTCATTGTCATTGTTATTAGCACCATCATTAGCATCAGTATGATTATCATTATAGTGTCAATAATGATATTAAGATACTGTTAATGTTGATTACATTAATATCATTGATGATAATCATCATATTGATAATATAATGATAGAAATATAATGGCGATAATGAAGCTAATGATTAATTGGTAATGATAACATCAGCAACTGTAGCAACGATCATAAAGGTAAAGATAATAGTGACAATGATAATGGTAATAATAATATAATGAAAATCAAAATTATTTCAGGCAACAACAAAAAATGCCCATGAAAATGATGGCAAAAGGATGATAATGCTAACAGTAGTAATGATAATGATAATCTTCTTTTTTTTTTTCTTCTTTTCTCCTTATTGCAAAGCATTATTTTGCCTGCATGCAAGTGTCCACTGTTGCAGCGTCAAGTGGATTGGGATAAGCTGTTTGCTGGGTATTTCTGTAATGGCGTTTGTTGTGTTTTAATGATTATTTCTTAGACTTTGTGAAACCAGCCTGACATACCTCATATGACCCCTTATGTATAAAGAGTAGAAATCTCATCGTACTGGGAATGCGTGTTTTATGTCTTAACATGAGCCAATGATTGGACAAACAGGTCTGAATTCTAGGATTTGCCTTCGGATGAGTAGCTGTGTCGTGATTGGTCACCGGGGAAGCTCTGCTCTGTCTTTTGTATCAGCCGGTCTTTGCCTTCCAAAGACATACAGATGCGAGGATGACTAACTGACGCATGCTTGCTTGAAGTTGGCTCTTAGAGGTTTGGATCATTTGCTTCTTGTTGGAAAACCAGAGACCTCAGTGTGCATTTGGCATAATCATGCACCGATTCCTATAATTTTAAGTAGATGTGTAATTATATCACCTCTCTGCATTTTACTTTTGTGATTCTGGTAACTGGTGACAAATTCAGCAATTCTGATAGAGGAGGAGGAGCAGTAGCCTTTGAGGGGCAGTGGCCATTGGGACCACAAATTGTCCAACAATGGCCGCCAAGCCCTTGTAGGTAGAGCTCACCTGTCGTCCCAAAAGCAGCACTTGCGTGAGTGGCTCTCATGCTGTGAACTGAATTTTCTAAGGCTTTCTAAGGTACAAATTGAAGGAGACAAAAGTACACTGCTCTCGTAAGTCCCCATTGCTTTTGGACAGACGGCCGGTTGGAGTAGGAGACATCTGTAGTGGCGTGTTGTTGATTTTGTCACATGTCTTGTAAGAGTAAACAGTACATTCACTAGATTAATCATTACACAAACTGTTTTGAGCTAAATGATTTGGAACTTTGGTAATGGAAAGGCAAAATAGAACCAAAAAAAGTAATCAGGGTTCCATGATGATCATGGCAAAGTTACTTTGCTCTCAACCAAGCAGTCAGGAGGAATTTTTCTAACATATCACCAATTCTGTGTCAATATGAAAAGTGAGATGTATGTGATGAATTAGGGTAATGGACTCTGGTATTATCTACTGAATGTACAGGTTGTAATCTGTATTGTTGACAGTTGTTTGCTCTAGTGCGATTCTGTATGATGAATAACTACCTTGCAATTTGTGAATTCCTGTTTAGAGTATGAGATGTCTCTCATAGCTACAGTACATATACACAGTGGAAGGTCAAAAGAAGTATCAAGGTTTTAATATGTTAGAAGCACAACTCCATATCCATATTGATGAATATGAAATAGTATGATTGGAGTTGATAGGGCATTCAGAGTCAGGATAATGCAGTGTGAATCTAGTTTGAAAACAAGTTAAAGCAAGTCCAGCGCTCGGG
Source organism: Penaeus japonicus (assembly GCF_977035675.1). Taxonomy (NCBI): domain Eukaryota; kingdom Metazoa; phylum Arthropoda; class Malacostraca; order Decapoda; family Penaeidae; genus Penaeus; species Penaeus japonicus. The sequence goes on from NW_028234439.1 coordinate 16,146,366, forward strand.
CGCAAACTGCCAGCATCTTGTAATGGAATAGAAATTCTGGGAAATTTTTTGGGGAGAAGTCCCATATACTGTAACAAGAAAAATGATCAAATGGTGCTACTAGGTGGTTGATTTGTTTTTCTGTTTCCTGTTTAGGTGTTTTTTGAAACCAGTTTCCATTAGAACTGAAAAGCTATTGGAGAATAAATCTGGAATTTTTTTGAGATAGTAGTGAGATCTTAAGTTTGGGGTGAACCTGATGACAGTGGTATACTGTATACTGCGTGGAGGCGGGAGCTCCAAGAGCACCGCAGAAGCTGTCATGTTCTGTACGCGGACCAATGAAGCTCGTACAATGTGAGGACCTTTTGTGTACATTATACTACTTCACTGT
>NW_028234439.1:16154238-16161738 GCF_977035675.1 Penaeus japonicus
CAACTTGGTAGTAGTATTACTACTACTACTATTATTATCCTTACTATTATTTTCCTTGTCATTATTGATACATCAAAATTTGTTTCTACTATTATTAATGTTATTATTGATATCCACATCATTATTATCAATGTACCAGCTATAACTAATACCACTGCTGTTAATACCACTTATAACACTAATGTTAATGCCATTATTGAGAGCACCATTACTAGCATTATCAATAATATAGTATTTTTTGTCCAAAGGAAAAGGAGAAGGAGGAAAGGGAAAATATACGAAGCAACGAAGAAGAGAAGATGGATAAGGAGAGAACCAAGGTCCCTCAACATACACTGGGAAGAGAGAAGGACAATCTAAGGAAGAGCAACGAAGGAGAGAAAGACGGTAGAGGATACGATGAAGATGGAGACGGAAGTGGAAGCGAAGAAGAGGGAATTGTAGACGAGAGCAAAGAGGGAAAAGGGAGAGATGGAAGGAATAACGAAACTGAAAGCAAATTGGAGGATAATGGGCATGGCGATTGGGAAGAGGCTAACAGAGAAGAAAACTCAACCGATAGCGAAGACGAACATAGAAACAAAAATGAAAGAGTCGTCACCAAAGGCGAGACAGAGAGTGATAACGAAGACGAAGACGAAGCCAACGAACACGACAGCAGAGGCGTAAGCCAGAGCCAATGCGATGACCGATATGATAGCGGAAGCGAAAGTCAGACTTATAGCAGTTCCGAACGCAATAGCGGTAGCGAAAGCCAGACTCACATCAGTTCCGAATGCGACAGCGATAGCGAAAGCCAGAGCGATACAGGTGATGAGTACAGTAGCGAAAGTGAGCGAGGGAGCGACGGCGAGGGCGACAACGAGAGCAAAGACGAAAGTCAGAGCGATAGCAACGGCGAATACTCTAGCGAAGACGAAGACAAATGCGATGATGAAGACAGGGAAGAACAGAATGGCAAACCGAATAAAGAAGAAAAATGGGAACCAGAAGAAAACAGAAAAGAGGGAGTAATAATGAAACAAGAAGACAAAACGAATAACGAAGAAACAAGAAACCAAGAAGATAAAACACATAAAGACGGAACAAGGTACGAAGACATGCCAAAAAGAGAGGTAGAAACACAGAAGCAAGACAAAAAAGATATAGAGGAAATGGCTATGTATCAATATAACTGGGGAAGCAGCTATCATAACCCAGAAGACCATTATTTTCTACAAAAAGAGAAAGATAACAAGCAAGACGGAAGCGAAGAAGCAGAGAGCGAAGAAGAGGCATACCGAGAGAGAAAAGGCATGGCATACTCAAAGAGCGTCGAAGAGGTATGCCCCAATAGAAGAGAGAAGGTAAACACAGACAGCAGAGTAGAAGAGAAGGAAAGAGAAATTGTAGAAAAGGAGAAAAGAGAAATTGCAGAAAAGGAAAGAAAAAATGCAGAAGAGAAGGAAAGAGAAATTGCAGAAAAGGAGAAAAGAGAAATTGCAGAAAAGAAAAGAGAAATTGCAGAAAAGGAGAAAAGAGAAATTGCAGAAAAGAAGAAAAGAGAAATTGTAGAAAAGGAGAAAAGAGAAATTGCAGAAAAGGCAAGAAAACTTGCAGAAGAGGAAAACAAAGACATTGCAGAAAAGATAATTAGAAAAGACAAAGCAAAGAAAGAGAAGGAAATATTCGCCAAGAGAGAAAGAGAAACTGCAGAGAAGAGAGAAATCGCAGAAGAGAAGGAAAGAGGAATTGCAGCAGAGAAAAAAGAAAAAATCGACACGAACAGAGAAAGAGAAATTGCAGAAAATAGAGAAAGAAAAACTGCAGCAAATTTAAAACCAGATATCACAACAATGAAAGAAAAAAGGAGAGCAGCAAAGACAAAGGAAGATGTGTACAGATTCAAGAGCGAAGAGGAATCAGCTGAAGAGGAGGAACGTAGCAGGAGAGGTAAATATTACTCTAAAATCTGTATAATATTATTCTGAATAAGTGTGTCTAGATGGAGGCATAAGGGTGGGGGAACGTTACGTAAGTGTGTGTGTGTGTGTGTGTGTGTGTGTGTGTGTATGTGTAACATGCGGGTCGGTTGTACTCTAGGTATGAAGTACACACACGATTACACGTACAGGGCTAACAGTAAGCTTTTTGGAAGTTAGAGGGGCGTGGAGAAAGGAAAATTTCTTCGGAACAGTAGTGAGCTTCACTGCCAGTAGGCGATGTCTGCCGGGATGGATCTGAATTTCCACGCCAAGAAGGCGAGTTTCCCGGTGCAAGGCTCAGAAGGCATGGCTCTGAATGTGGCATAAGGCATGCTCTGAATGTGGCATAAGGCATGGCTCTGAATGTGGCATAAGGCATGCCTCTGAATGTGGCATAAGGCATGGCTCTGAATGTGGCATAAGGCATGGCTCTGAATGTGGCATAAGGCATGCCTCTGAATGTGGCATGATGCCCTTCTAGTGCGGAGGAGGAGTGAGTGCTCCGAGGCCGATGAAGGGTTGGCTTCAGCAGAAACGGCAAGTCCAAATGCTCGGGCGGGATGCAGGGAGGGTGGGACGATGCAGTGAGGGTGGGACGATGCAGTGAGGGTGGGACGCGGGAAGAGCAGTGGGCGGGCGGCAGACAGAAGGCGGGGAGAGCAGTGGGCGGGCGGCAGACAGAAGGCGGGGAGAGCAGCGGGCGGGCGGGAGACAGAAGGATGACGAAGGAGTGGTGCTACGGGCGGATCGTCAGCTCAGTTCAGTGAGCTTTGTGAAAGCAAGCTCCATCCATTACGGACCAACCTTAGTTTTCATTTATCTCAACCTCTTTCATGGGATCATCATGATTTCAATGGATTGTGATGGCCGCAAGACTTCCCAGTTCCCATGGGCTTAGCGACAGGCAGAGTCATCACACCAGCCCAGCAAAAGAGCGAAGGAGGAGTATACCGGAGTATACCGAGAGAGAGAAGCCAAAGGTCCCGCCGGAGGAAGCATGTGTCTTCATACTCCAGAAGGTATTGCTGCAATGACACATCGCAATGCTTTTATAACGACGTTCGTCATGTCCCATGGTTTCTATGACTTTCTTAAGTCTTAATCTATGTATAGTTGCTTCAGCACTTCTTTTATCTGTTTGTCTATGTACCACCTGGTAAAGGAAAAGTTCTTGCTTTCTCGCTGCGAACTGCACTCCAGGCAGTATTACAGCCTCTGCACTCCACTGTAGTAATTCTTCACTTGGTAGTATTATGTCATTTTGGGGGCTGTTCCTTACCAAGCTCTGCTAGTTCACCCCTTCAGGTTCCAATGTAATTAGGAACCCTATGAAAGAATATGTCTGGCCGAAAATTCTTTGAGCTATGGTGAAATATTGTAGATATTGTATCGGGTATGGCTTGTAGGCTGTCAATAGCTGACCTGGAATCTGTATGAATGACTTGTCACTCCTTCTAGAATGCATTGACATAGGCACCCATGATGCAACAGCCTCTGCCTTTTCTGTTGCTCAAATGGGGAAAATATTGTTTTTTGATGCAAAACTGGGCTTACAGAACGGGTGATGGGGTCAACTGATCCGTTTGTGAAGTAAATAATATTTGAAATAGTGATGGATCCATTGATTCCCTCTGCCTTCATGCCTCCAATCGAGACAGTGAGTATTGGTTCTTTCTTATGGTTAATTTCATGACCAAGATCTCAATCATGTTCTGTACCCACAGCAAGTAGAACATAATCAGGGTGAGAATTAATGCCCTTGGTGATCAATAGTTCTTTAAGGTGAAGATGCACCAACAACCTGGCTGAGTGAGACGGCCAGAAGCAGTTTATAAACAGCTTGCAATAAAATTTAAAGCATTTCAACATCTTTTGTCTGAAATGCGAGTCTAGGGAAACCAGAATGACCTTAGTTAGGAAGGAACTGTGCAGCATCAGATCAATTTCCATTCTTAGGAAAAGGCTCAAGCCTTTCTCTGAGTTTAGATATTATGGTGATCAGGGTGAAAGGCACAGTCACGATGGAACAGATTACATGGATATAGAATGATCTTATAATTTTGTATCCAGCTCTGATGCATCTTCAAACCGATGCTGTCATGGCAGGGAATCTTGCCCTGGCGCTGTCAACCACGTATCGTACCTCCCTTTACAAGGTGAGCTGGAATCCAGGAATCCAGGAATCTTGGACATCCAGTCTCAGATCCATGGCCATCGATTGGGCTGCAGATATTTGCAGTCCTATTCTGTAAGACCCATCAAGTATGATATCCATATAATGCAGGGCCCTCATCATGCCATACCTTCCATTGGAGCTGAGTACAAGATCGTGTGTCTAGATTACACTACATCCCTCTAAGAGTTGTACGTCGCAGCGTTGAAAATCTAAGTCCCATGTTAAACCCACGCGGGTTTTCTGGAGGAGATCCCAGCTTCCACAGGAGCAGAATCAACACCATCTTCTTCACTATATTACCCACACAGCTTACTTGGTTTTGGGATTAAGACCAATTTTAGGGAAAGGTTGTTGCACGAATGCGGGGTCAACTTGCAATTGGGAAACGATTAGATAGGAAATACCACCGCATCATATTACTGCCTGGGGTTGAGGTTTTAGGTTCTATTGGTTGCTGATAAATTGTAAGTACACAGAGTGAATGGGCTGGAGAGGAAGAAAGAAAAAAAAGAAAAGGAGAAAGAGAAGAAGAAAGAGAAGGAGAATGAGAAAGAAAAGGAGAAAGAGAAGAAGGAAAAAGAGAAAAAGAAAGAAAAAGAGAAAGAGAGAGAAAGAAAGAGAAAGAGTCAGAGAGAGATAGAGAGAGCTTGGTAGCGAGAGAGCGAGAGCGAGAACGAGAACGAGAGCGAGAGCGAGAGAGAGATAGAGAGAGAGAGCGAGAGCGAGAGAGAGAGATCGAAGGAGAGAGAGAGAGAGAGAGAGAGATAGAGAGAGAGAGCGAGAGCGAGAGAGAGAGATCGAAGGAGAGAGAGAGAGAGAGATAGAGATAGAGAGAGATTGATAGCGAGAGAGAATGAGCGAGAGCGAGAGAGCGAGAGCGAAAGCGAGAGAGAGAGAAAGGGAAGCTCTCATTAACATAATCTTTGTACATGTATAGTTATAGGAACGACACAGGAGGAGACCCTCACACAGGGTCCTCCAAGCGGGCCCTACACAGCAGCCCACAGGAAACACGGCCAGATACAGGGTGGACCATCAGCGAAGGTAAATACAACGAACTTATAAAAGAGTCATCATTATCATAATAATGATAATTGTAGCAACAACAACAACAATAATGATATCACTAATGGTATTACTGATGATAGCAATGATAATGATAATAACAATAATAATGGTTATAGTAGTAAAAGTAATATTAGTAATGATTATAGTAATAATGATGGTGGTGATAATAATGATAATGATGGTGTTGATAATAGTAATAATGATAACAATGATATAATAAATAATGACATTAGTAACAATAATGATAATAATAATACCATTTCTGCTACTACTGCAACTACCATTACTTCTAATGATAATAACTCAGTTATAATGATAGTAACTATAAAGATTAATAGAATAATTATAATAATCATTACAAAAAGATTATTATGGATGTGATAATCATGAATGATAATTAGTTTGATTTTAATTGATTTTTTTTTTTCAAAATTATTTTCGATAAGTGATGCACGTTTTCAATCCCCACATTTCTTTCCTCCTCCCTTCTCTTTCTCTCTTCTTCACTTCATCTATCTGTCCATCTTTCCTCTCTCATTCTATAATCCTCTCCCTCCTTCGTTCGCTCCCTCAATTCATCTGATTTTCGTTACGTATCAGTTACCTAATGACATTTTTTCAGATAATTGCGGTTGATAGAAGACCGAAAAACGACTTGCATCTTAGTCCATCAAGATCTATTTCTCCACGTGAGTTCTCTCTCTCGCAATTATTTTTACTTCGTTTGAAATCAAAATGTTATTTTTTTTAAAACAAATTCAGCCCAAAATCGTAAAATCTCTCTATTTTTTATATTCTTTATTTTATTTTATTTTCATTTTTTATTTTTTTATAGGTGTAAGCGACCCCGGCAGCACGATGTCCGTGAGAGCAAAAGTCAGAAGATCCAAGCAACAGGAAGGAGAGGTGAGACACGCTGCCCTTTTGGCTGTCAGATTGGTTGGTCTGTTCAGATTGGTTGGTCTGTTCAGATTGGTTGGTCTGTTCAGATTGGTCGGTCTGTTCAGATTGGTTGGTCTGTTCAGATTGGTTGGTCTGTTCAGATTGGTTGGTCTGTTCAGATTGGTTGGTCTGTTCAGATTGGTTGGTCTGTTCAGATTGGTTGGTCTGTTCAGATTGGTTGGTCTGTTCAGATTGGTTGGTCTGTTCAGATTGGTTAGTCTGTTCAGATTACTTAGTCTATTCTGATTGGTTAATCTAGCGTGAGAAAAACAACATGTATCAGGAACGTCGGGTAAAAATTGTACCAAATGCACTGTAGGGCAGAATTCCATGGCCCATATTTCAGTCTTTGATTAGCAAGAGAGAGAGGCTGGAAGCTTCAACTTCCTGATCACATAATCATTCCAATCATCAGTTTATTTTATATCTATCTATCACACACAATGTTACATATATGCATTTGCATGTATTACATATGTGATGAGCACAAGCACAAATGTGTGTATTATATGTGTATCGCAAATATACACGAATTTATGTGTGTGTGTTTGTAGTATATATATCACATACTCCAATAGAACACACACAGGTATGTAATATTTAATATGTAATTACACAGATATAATGATATGATAAATTATGGGAGATGATAGTGTGTGTCAGCATCGGTTAACGATCTTCAACTACTTAAAAGCTTTAAAAGGCCTAGAATGTCACTCAGTCTCAATAGCTGAATGATAGATACGTCATTATGTTTGATAGACAAAATTAACATTTGTGTTCGGACAGTGTTTTGCTAAATCAAAAGTTACAGATCTGATTTGATTAGTTTAAGGAAGATATTGGCAATGGGAATAACTGCATTATCAATCATATTTCAGAGCGAAGAATACAATAGAATTGAAAACAGAAAATCGGCAAGGAAAGAGGAACACTTGAGAGAAACAGACCAAGTTCCTACATTCAAGCCACAGAAGCTAGCGACCTCTCTGGGGCAGCAAAGAGGCTTTAAAGCTCCTCTGGCTAATTTCCCCTCTCAGTGGGAACGGGAAATACTAAAGCTACCTCATATCTTTTACATAAAGGGTGATCTCGTGAAGTTACGCCCAAAGATTATGATCTGCCAAGCTCATTTGTCGCCCAGCGGGTGCCTCGAACGTTCATCATGTAATGAATTTCATATTTGTTCCGAATTTATTTTTGATAGCTGTGAAAAAATATCCTGTGACATGGGGCATAATTGGCGCACGAATCATAACACCAGGGTGTCAAAATCTTTCTATCTACAACATTTAACTGAACTGCAGGTAAATCATCTGATGAAAAAGAGCGCAGGGTCAAAACATGTCG
>NW_028234439.1:16169238-16171738 GCF_977035675.1 Penaeus japonicus
CCGATTCTGATGGGGACGAAGAGTCAAGTGACCAAGGGACCGAGGAGGAGGACGAGGAGTTAAGTGACCAAGAGACCGATTCTGATGAAGACGAGCAGTCAAGTGACCAAGGGACCGATAAGGATGAAGAGCAGTCAAGCGACCAAGGGACCGATTCTGATGAGGAGGAAGAGCAGTCAAGTGACCAAGGGACTGATTCTGACTTCAGTGACGAGCAGCAGGAAGAGCAAGACCAATCGCGATCGAGGAAACACCATATCCGAAAGCAGGTTTCCAAGCAGCGCAGAGGAAAGAAAGATCGAAAGGAGGTGTCAGATGCACGCAAGAAGTCTTCATCGGCGTCAAAGTCTTCATCGGCGTCAAAGTCTCCAAAGAAGAATAAGGGTAAGTCAAAAATATGTGAGAAGGTATGAATGATCACTCATTTGTAATGAATAATAGAGATGATTAGAAGAGTGACTGGAGTCATATATGATCATGATAATGATCGTGCATGATTACGATACTGCTGCTGATCATGGTCGTCACCATCATCAGCAGCGGCAACATCATCAAAATAGTTACAATAATGGTACAGTCTACGGTAATGATTCTATCTTTATTACTATTGCATAACGATAATTACAGTAATGATAAACATGATGATCATGAAACTAATGATAAGCCGAAGTTCAAGATAAAGAATTAGAGCAAAAATAGTAAAACACTGACAATAGTATGTATTTAAATGCTACAACCGTCTACTCATTATTCTGCGATCCTAGGTCTAAGAATAGTTTTATTTTACCAGAGACAAAACGGAAGGTTATTTCCAAAGAAAGGGGAAACCCCCCAGTGGCAAAACGGAAGGGTATTTTGAAAGAAGAAAGAACGACCCCAGTGACAAAACGGGAAAATATTTCCAAAGAAAAAAGAAAGGCACCAGTGACAAAACGGAAGGATATTTCAAAAGAAGAAAGAAAGCCACCAGTGACAAAACGGAGGGATATTTCAAGAGAAAGAACGCCCCCAACATCAATGCGGACAGCGAAGAAGTCAACACCAAAGGTAGGCCTACAAAATATGAGCTGCCGCTTTCTCTCTCGATCGCAGACAGTATTCAGAGAACACTCCCAGCTCCATATCTTGACTCGATTGGTCTGTCTGAAGAATCCCATCTCTTTACCACAGGATCATAACGACTGATAACGACAAAAACCACGGATGCGGAAAATTCATTAAAAAAAAATCACCTAAACGTTCATAGAGGCGCTAAATCATTTGGATATCACTCATTTTACAATTGTTTTTGACTTTATGTTCCACTTGAAAGATGTTTCTATTACTTTAACTGAGTCTAAGACTTTAATTCCAGTTTCAGGAAAACGTCCGTTAGATAATCAGCTTGTAATTGTGGATCACACACACTGATTGATTATTTCGCTTTGAATCTGACTCTGAGTACTAACATTTGTCTCCATTCTCTCTAGAGTACCACAAAAGGAAGGAACAAAGATAATACCGAGCAAGCAGGGAAAGGTGACCATAGATCAGAGAGAAATGCAAGACCTTCTAAAATACCAAAAGAAAGTAAGTGAAAACTGACACTTTACATTTAGCATTCCTTTTACTTCCATTTGATGTACAGATATATCTTAATGGTCTGACATATTCTGAAATGAGTAGTTTCATGATGAGTTTTGTAAAGTAAAGACAAAACCAAAAACATGTCTGTGAAAATACTGACAAAACGTTCCTTATTGGCAATTAAGTAAAGACTTTTGCAACTAAATCAAGTTTTGTCATCCACATAAAATAACAAGGTTGTGTTGGCTGTCTAAAAGCCATCACACATGTAAATAACCATACAAATACTCATCTACCTTGCAGCTCTGAATATGGCCTTGTTTAATGATAATAAATATCCAATGATGGTGAAATTAAGTTTCCATGGCGTAACATTTGTATGAACCATGGAATTAATGGTTAATTGAGTGATTGTTAACATCGTCTGCCACTTTCTAGTATGCATAGCAGTCACAGGACTTGTGCGACAATTACTAGACATTGACAACATGACCCTAGCCATACATGACCAACTGATAATTTGACCGGGTTGAGATCAAGTCGCCTGCCCAACTGGAATAGAAGACCAAATGGATGCTTGCTAGCTGCAGGGTGAAGCGTGTAGCATCTCTCATCCCCCAGGGCACATGTTCCCCATTAGCAAGGGTAGCCACGCACGGCAAACACATGGGATAGTTCTCCCTAATCCAAGATGGAATGAACCAGGGGAGAGTGTACTACCCCGTCTCTGTCCTTACTGGTGACTACTGGTCTGACTCAGATTCGATGTAAGAATTCAGCTGAATTTTGGTAGGGTATTGGGTGATCGTCTTGAGTTAAATGCTTTAGACCCCACTGGAGGCTCGAGTTGAGTTATGTCTAGGGCTAGTTAGAATTCTGTATTACAAGTAGTTTGAATGCCACAGTGCACAGCCATCAACACACAATTAGTACT
>NW_028234439.1:16194238-16196738 GCF_977035675.1 Penaeus japonicus
TCTTTCTCCTTGGGATCGCTCTTCGAATCCCTCTATCCTTATCCTCTCCCTTTTGAATCTCTCTCCACTTAGAATCTTTCTCACTCTAGGATCGCTCTCATGCGCCTTAAGATCTGTCTCAATTTAGAATCTCTATTTTTTTATTTTTTTATTACTTACCTTTTTTATTAACACAGAATTTTTTATTACGCTAGAATCTCTATCATCATAAAATCTCTCTCACCTTACTATTCACACACCTTAGAATCTCTCTCACCTTAGAATCTCTCTCACCTTAGGATCTATCTCCCATAAGAATCTCTCTCACCTTAGTAATTCACACACCTTAGAATCTCTCTCACCTTAGGATCTATCTCCCATAAGAATCTCTCTCACCTTAGTAATTCACACACCTTAGAATCTCTCTCACCTTAGAATCTCTCTCACCTTAGGATCTATCTCCCATAAGAATCTCTCTCACCTTAGTAATTCACACACCTTAGAATCTCTCTCACCTTAGGATCTATCTCCCATAAGAATCTCTCTCACCTTAGAATCTGTCTCCCATAAGAATCTCTCTCACCTTAGTAATTCACACACCTTAGAATCTCTCTCACCTTAGAATCTGTCTCCCATAAGAATCTCTCTCACCTTAGTAATTCACACACCTTAGAATCTCTCTCACCTTAGAATCTGTCTCCCATAAGAATCTCTCTCACCTTAGTAATTCACACACCTTAGAATCTCTCTCACCTTAGAATCTCTCTCACCTTAGAATCTGTCTCCCATAAGAATCTCTCTCACCTTAGTAATTCACACACCTTAGAATCTCTCTCACCTTAGGATCTATCTCCCATAAGAATCTCTCTCACCTTAGTAATTCACACACCTTAGAATCTCTCTCACCTTAGAATCTGTCTCCCATAAGAATCTCTCTCACCTTAGAATCTGTCTCCCATAAGAATCTCTCTCACCTTAGTAATTCACACACCTTAGAATCTCTCTCACCTTAGAATCTGTCTCCCATAAGAATCTCTCTCACCTTAGTAATTCACACACCTTAGAATCTCTCTCACCTTAGGATCTATCTCCCATAAGAATCTCTCTCACCTTAGTAATTCACACACCTTAGAATCTCTCTCACCTTAGGATCTATCTCCCATAAGAATCTCTCTCACCTTAGTAATTCACACACCTTAGAATCTCTCTCACCTTAGAATCTGTCTCCCATAAGAATCTCTCTCACCTTAGTAATTCACACACCTTAGAATCTCTCTCACCTTAGAATCTGTCTCCCATAAGAATCTCTCTCACCTTAGTAATTCACACACCTTAGAATCTCTCTCACCTTAGAATCTGTCTCCCATAAGAATCTCTCTCACCTTAGTAATTCACACACTTTAGAATCTCTCTCACCTTAGAATCTGTCTCCCATAAGAATCTCTCTCACCTTAGAATCTCTCTCACCTTAGAATCTCTCTCACCTTAGTAATTCACACACCTTAGAATCTCTCTCACCTTAGGATCTATCTCCCATAAGAATCTCTCTCACCTTAGTAATTCACACACCTTAGAATCTCTCTCACCTTAGGATCTATCTCCCATAAGAATCTCTCTCACCTTAGAATCTGTCTCCCATAAGAATCTCTCTCACCTTAGTAATTCACACACCTTAGAATCTCTCTCACCTTAGGATCTATCTCCCATAAGAATCTCTCTCACCTTAGTAATTCACACACCTTAGAATCTCTCTCACCTTAGGATCTATCTCCCATAAGAATCTCTCTCACCTTAGTAATTCACACACCTTAGAATCTCTCTCACCTTAGGATCTATCTCCCATAAGAATCTCTCTCACCTTAGTAATTCACACACCTTAGAATCTCTCTCACCTTAGGATCTATCTCTCATAAGAATCTCTCTCACCTTAGAATCTGTCTCCCATAAGAATCTCTCTCACCTTAGTAATTCACACACCTTAGAATCTCTCTCACCTTAGGATCTATCTCTCATAAGAATCTCTCTCACCTTAGTAATTCACACACCTTAGAATCTCTCTCACCTTAGGATCTATCTCTCATAAGAATCTCTCTCACCTTAGTAATTCACACACCTTAGAATCTCTCTCACCTTAGGATCTATCTCCCATAAGAATCTCTCTCACCTTAGTAATTCACACACCTTAGAATCTCTCTCACCTTAGAATCTGTCTCCCATAAGAATCTCTCTCACCTTAGTAATTCACACACCTTAGAATCTCTCTCACCTTAGAATCTGTCTCCCATAAGAATCTCTCTCACCTTAGTAATTCACACACCTTAGAATCTCTCTCACCTTAGAATCTGTCTCCCATAAGAATCTCTCTCACCTTAGTAATTCACACACCTTAGAATCTCTCTCACCTTAGAATCTGTCTCCCATAAGAATCTCTCTCACCTTAGTAATTCACACACCTTAGAATCTCTCTCACCTTAGGATCTATCTCCCATAAGAATCTCTCTCACCTTAGTAATTCACACAC
>NW_028234439.1:16219238-16226738 GCF_977035675.1 Penaeus japonicus
ATATAAAAAAAAAAATATTTATTTGTTGACGGTGGACACTCCATAGCATTTACCTTGAAAATGCTTGTTGTCTCAGGAATAAGGTAAACAAACTACTATTGATACCGCAATGATAAAAAAAAATACGATTCAAAAACGACACTAAACCTCATGATCATGGCTGGGTACTAACCATGCAACAAAATGCAAGAGGGCAAACAAGGGACCTGGATTGCTAGTCATCCAAAACATAGTCCCATGTACCACTATAAAATCCATGAGTCCAGCCGATGAAATAGCATGGGTCGCTGGAAACCAAAATCCATGAGGCTACAGAAAGATTCCTCAATTCAGTTTTTTTTTTTTTTTTTTTTTAATTATTGAATTTTACATTTCTTTCTCCTTTATAATTGATGTAATGGGAGTTGGTGAGATTGAGAGACCAACTAAGTCAATTTAGGGCGCTTGTATCACAATTTTTTTTAAAAAATGGGTTTAATATAATTTTGATAGGTGTAGTTTTATTGCTGTCAGTATTGTTGTTCAAAATGACATTCTCATCAATCTTTTTATTGATCTCTGTCTCATCATTATCACATGAAGATGACTATGACGATGGTGATGGTGGTCGCTGTCGTTATCATCACTATCATTATCATTATCCTCCTCCTCATCACCATTATCATTATCCTCCTCCTCATCACCGTTATCATTATGATAATCACTTATCACTCTCCTAATCCTCTTAATGACAATCACTAATGCCACAATTCATAACAGTGCAGTATCCGTTTTGTTTTTTCTTTCTTTCTTTCTTTTAACGAAAGATCACTTACCTAAGTTCTTCCTTGCAGGTGCCGGCAAAATTGGAAACTTGACTTCACTTTTGGTCCATGTGCTTGGTAAGTGTTCACGCAAAACCTGCCTCAGGAGCTGGGTGTTTACTCCCGCCCTCTCAAGTCTGTTCTCCTGATGTAGCATTTCCTTATAACACTTTTAGAGTAATGATTTTATCTAGTGACAGATGAGGATGATTACCATTATTATGATAGCTATTAGTGATGTAATAGTCACCAAAATAGGTTTAATCTAAAGTCAGAAGGAGAGATAACTTTGAGGAGCGCCAATTTAAGAGAATGATAACTCAACAAGATGCATAATTCTGGCTCTCAAGTATCATTGCAGGATTTGCATATAGAATGATAAGAGGAATGTAACCTGAGGCCATGTACAATGTGCCCCTGTGCTATCATAGTCAGACTGCTTTATATTGTGGTACTCACATACACAATCACAGGTTGATTTCCTCGCCCCTATCTGATATTTTTTCTCCAGTGAGGGTTATTCCTCATTTGTATTTGTTTGTGGTAGTAAACTAACATTTAAAAAATAAGTTATCTTTTCATAAAACTGCAATACTTCTATCACGTTATTTGTGAAGCTGATATGGACTTAATACTAATATATTGGACATATAAATACAACACACAAAAACACAAACACAGAGTTATGTCACGTGAAGCTTCCTCGCTCTGATTAAAAGAAAAGAAAGAAAAAAAAAAGAAGAAGAAGAAGAAGAAAAAAAAAAAACGTCCAGAGTACACTGTAGATGGCACTGGTGATATATCCCTGTCAAGATGAAACAATAATTTAGGTTGGGATTAGCGATGATAAATATTAAGTACACAAACCAGATGATAAATAAATATATGAGATGAATTCAAAAGAAAAAGAATAACAATGACAAATATGCATTAGCCACAGTGCGCGCGCGCACACACACAAACACATAATCTACGTATAGTAATAATGATACAAGATAAAAGATATGCAGTGACCACAATGCATATTTACACACATATTAATATGCTAAACTCACATACATTGATAGTGAAAAAAAATCAGCAACGTAACAAAACCATCATGATGATTAAGATGATAACAATAATAATGATGATGACAGTGACAATAATGACGATGATAATGAGAATGATATAATGAGATAATAGTAATGATAGTTGTAGTGCTAGCTAAAGTAGTAGCAGAAGTAACAGTAGTAATAGTAGTAATGATAATGATTATTGCATTACTAATGATAATCATATTATAGTAATAGTGATAATCACAATGATATTGATCATGATAGAAGTAAAAATGATAATGATATTGATAATAGTAATAACGATAATGATACTGATAATGATAACAGGCACATATCCTCTGCGTACATTGGAACTACTTTGTTTGGCGGAGGTCAAAACAGGCTAAGTCTAACGCAAATATGTCGATCAAGATTCAGTTTGACCACGACAGCCGGTCTGGACACACTTCCCATCTCCAGTCTGCCCTTCCGAGCCTGACCTTTGGAGGTGACCTACAGTGACCTCGACCGCAGCCCAGGTCCCTCCCCCTCTCTGAAATCTGCCCTTCATAGACTTTATCCCTGGATTGGCTAAGGTCGAAGTCGAAGTCCCTTGTGTGTCACACTGTTTTCCATCAAGGCATCCAGATGAATAATTTGTCTAACCGTACTATATCTCGCTCTCACACAATAAAGCTCATATACATCTGATCACTACATTTCCAGTTCCATCCAGTTATTTGTAAGTTGCTCTGAACAAACCAAGCAGAGTATTAACCCATTACATACCCATTTTCACAAAATTGAATCTTTTGTTTATTGATCGCTTAAGATTAGCATATTCATTGTACTTTACTTTAAATTTGTTAGTATGATAATGCGTGGTATTCATAGCTACCAAATGCATATCATAAGTCCAGCTGTGAATTACAATTCATCTTTATGAAAACCAAGCATAATTGAAGGAACAAACTTAGACACTCCGATTTATCATGCGAAGGTTTATGTATATTCGATTTCTTCATTTGGTTTGAATGTGCTCTTTTGTTCTCTCTAAACATAATGGATTAGAAATATATATAGCACATATTCGTTGAAAGGTAAAACCACAATAGACGCGGAATGAATAGCAGACGAACAGTGATGAGTGACAATGATAGATTTCGAAAAGCCCAGGCGCTTAAGAGTTTATTCAGCTAAAAATACAGCGTAAGTGTTCCTAACAAGTTCTCATGCACAAAGGTAAGCAGCTGTTGAAACACAATAGGTTCATCATGGACATAGTATGACTGCACAGGATTTTCTTTGTCATGGGGACTGTAATTATCATCATGGGATTGCTGGTTTAGTACTGTCATAGGAAGTGATATGAGAAATATACCAACTGTATGTGTTAAAGTTTGTATTAGTATTTGCCATCAACGTTAATAGAAATTGTTATGAAGACCAACAATATCAATAATGTTGCTCTAACTCTAACTTAATCAAGAAAAGAAACACTATTTTTTTTTACAATGTTACACTGTAGTATCTCGCTATCATTGGTGTAACTATTTCATCATTTAAAGTACCGTTATTGTAAACAACCCTCCGACCATTCAAGAACCTCTCCAGCCGCCAAGGGAAACAACCAATTGACTTAAAATACAATTGAAACCCACGATGAAAGAACATTTTGGATAACCATGAATGGCAGTTTCCGCCTCCTTCCACACAAGCCCCAGGGGTAACTCGCATAAATAAACAGGAATCATTCTCAGCCGAGGATTGTAATAATGAAGACACTAAAGAAAATGAGAAAAAGGATTATTATCAACATGATGTAGGAGAATGATAATGATAAAAGGAAGAATGATAACCATAGTGATTACCAATAGTATTTGATTATTATTAGTATAACTTAATACGGAAATAGAGCAATGAAAATACCGTAAAGACAAGCCAATTTTATTCAGCTTAAATTAAATATAAGGATTCTGTATAATCTGATATATATTCCTGACCATTAATCTACAATCAGTAAATGGTCATTACAGTTTAGAACAATCATTACATATGATTTTCTTTAATACAACCAAAACTTGTAAGCAGAAATGAGAATGTAACTTTAAGGATAAGGAAAACAAATTAATGCTTATTCAAATATAAGGCAAAATAAATGTTCATTGAGTTCAGCATAAAGTAAACAAATGTTCAGGCTAACAAGTTCAAATCAACAAAATCTTCACTTATACAAGTTTAGCAAGTTAAAGGAAAAAGATATTCAGTTATTCAAGATTAGGGTAATAACATGTTTAGCCAATAAAGTTTAGGACAAACAAAAGTTCAGTTATTCAAATCTAAGACAACCAAGTTTTGAGTATACACATTTCGTAAAGTTTAGAGAGAGAGAGAGAGAGAAATATATATATATATATATATATATATATATATATATATATATATATATATATATATATTTAGATACTCAAGTACTGTACAAAGCAAAAATGCCTCATTGGTGGGATGTAAAGGAGCAGCAGCCCGGCCACGCTGGCAGAGAGCAGGCGCAAGGAAGTCGAAGCGAGTTGCATAACACTGCATCCTACAGGTGAACATCGGGTGAACACGGACCGACACGGAAAGGGTTGGCAGCTCGCTTGTCTTGCTGGAACCTCCCAGTGACCTTTACTTAACGACAACACATAAAACAGTTAAAGATGAACAGGTCTAGTTAGTTTATACTTTTAAAAAGTTTCCTGAATGAGAACAAAAAAATGAACAAGCTCCCACGTGCTTCCGCATGTTCACTGAAAGCGTGGCTACAGCCTTAGTTTTTGGGTTACATCATGATGTAGAAATTGCTAGATCTTGTGAACCTGAGATGTAAAAAGTCAAGTGAACATTTTATTCGGAATAACGGTAAAGGTGGCCGGCAATAATCATAAACATGACTACGATTCTAGGTGACTTCTAGGTTTACCTATTAACCAAAGAAATAACTAGCAGGTGCAGCTATCATAGAAAAAAATGATTGCTTATGGGGTACCGGCCGGCGCTTTACCGGCCGAGTGCTCTTGGTGGATGTGTTAGTCTGGGTCATGTGAATGAAATCAAGCTCATACGAAAACAGATCATTCTTGAAGGTCATGGGACTTCGAGGGTTCTGGATGTAGTGCTGTTCTATTTCATGTGAGGATATTTTGCTCTTGAGGAACGCTCTCTGTGTTGTATCTACTTCTCCATACTGCACCCACGTGCTGTTTCCGTCCAAAAAATACCATGTGAACGTGTCCGCTTCATTTTCTAAGCGTAAGTCTCGTAGTATATACGATGTTCGACTATTTCTTGATTTTACTTCCATTTTCTTGAAATCTGCTTCCCAATCACAGTCGCTGAGGAGTCTGACAAGTTTTTGTGGCGCGTTCTTACTCTTTGGTTCAGGAAGCTCTGTTTTATCTATGTTTGGGTCACAATATTGCTTTTCTAGATGTAATACTTGATTCTTACTGAGGTTGAACCAGTCGTTGCCGTCATGGCTTATTTGCCAGTGAAAGGGTAAATCAGAATGAAGCCGAGGGCATTTCAGTGATTTACACCGGTTCTTCAACGATCTGTTGCAAATCTCAGGTTTGGGTATGTTGCCATAAAACTCAGAAGCTTCGGTAGTCATGATACCCCTATACGGTTGATTTGGTTTGGGATTCTGGCGCGGGGTCGGTGACGGGGATCGGCTTGAATCTGGGGACTGGCTCTTGCTTGAGGTTTGTTTCCCTAATAAACCTGGAAAAGCTTTTAAGATTTCAATCATGATGTCCTTCGGAGTCTCATTGGTGTCGATACCTTTGTTTTCAAGAGTGCGCTTGCAGTCACTATCATTGAAATCATGGTTTAGGATGCAATTGCGGTTCCTGCAGCTGAGATTGCTCTTCAGGTGATATTCGCAGAAGTGGAAGTGTTTGCAATTCCTATTAGAACACTTCCCTTTGTTGTAGCTTTCACACATAATGAGAGGCTCTTGGTCCTCGTTGCTGTTTACTTCTGCAAGAGAGATTTTCAAAATCTTGCGAAGAACAGATAGGTCTATATCATTCAAATGAAATGTCTTTAAAACTCTACTGTTGTGTTTAGTAAGCAGTTGATGCCCTTTGGGGCAACTGGAGTCTCTGCAAGAACCACAAATGTATTGAGGACATATATGCATATCACTGCAGGTCCGACTTGCCTTGGCACTGCAGCCTCGAGAGGACAAATACCAAGCACAAATCTTGAGCTGAGGTCTCAAAAGCACAGTTTCATCTGCGGTTTGGAAGATGTGTGGGTTGTCCGCAATAATAGCCTCCAAAACTTTCAAATCAATTTTGTTTTTTATGATTGTTAACATACTTGACTGGAAGTCTGGGAATTTTGAAAGGAAATATACCAACCAATCAAGATCTGTTCCCTGGTCATCCTCGTCGTCATCAGACTCTTGGTCAAAGCTGGCGTTTGGTCGTTGATCAAAGGAGCTCCTATCTCGGACCTGATAGTATGGGCCATTAAGATAATTTTGGATATTATTGCTCAAGGTTGAAATATATATGTAAATATCAGCGCATGTCGCCAGAATGAAAATAATAGTTGGGAAATAGTGTATATATAACTATGCAATCGGATATTAAGAGTAACTGATATTCCGAAAACAGTATCAACATACCTTTTGTCTATAAGCTTCATCTTCACTACTATCTTGGGAGTCGCTATCCTGGAGACAAAGAAATCGTGTTTGATATATGTATATTTGTGTATATATATGTGTGTGTATGTATGTATGTATATGTATACTTATATATACTGTATATATGCGTGTATATAAACACACACACATACACACACACACACACACACACACACACACACACACACACACACACACACACACACACACACACACACACATATATATATATATATATATATATATATATATATATATGAGAAAGATGGTAGAATGCCGTCACTTTGATGACCCGGGTTCCTGCCTGCCCGCCCACCTTGTTCAACCGCCACCCTCACAGAATGATGTTAGCCAGGGATAATCCTCGTCTCCCATTTTCTTAAAAATCGTGGACCGCTCGCCACGTACTTACATTTTTTTTTCACTCTCACGTGATCACAGCAGTAAATACAATGCTTCAGGCAGGAAAATCTAGGTAAGTCAATGGAAGTGTTGTCCCCCGTGTCTCAATTTCACCCTATTTTTCTCCAACTATTTTCCACTCTTAATAACCCCCATTTCTCCCTCAGATTTTTTTTTAGTGTGTGTGTAACAAAAGGTATCTTTTTTCGCATTATCTGTATAATCATAGATATGATTCCCGAATTTTCTTTTTGATCGATATTTTTTTATGTTTGTTTAATTGTTTAATTTGCGAATCTTTCATAATTTACGAAATTGATTTTATTGTACCAGCTAAATATTATGAAACCATTACCGATATCTTAATTTCAGTAACGTTTCATTTTTTCTTTTCTTTAACAAATATCGCATGTGTTTTAATAAGAATATTTATACGTATGTTTGGAATTACTTAAGAAAAGAAACACTAGGTCACTTGGCTAGGTCATCTCGTACTCTAGCAGGTTATTCACGGTCATTCATGACCTCACTGATGTAAAATGTCTTCGCAACGTAATATACA
>NW_028234439.1:16236738-16241738 GCF_977035675.1 Penaeus japonicus
CCAGTGCCACGGGAATCTAGTTTTGATCTCACTCAGCGGTGCCACAAATCTCGGTTGCTTTCCCAGATACGTCACTAACTCCTCTGGGGCGAAGGCGGGGATCTCTGTTTTTTTCGGGCGTGCACCTCTCTTGTTTTCTTGAGGGTTGTCTGCACTTCTTGGCGTTTTTCTATCTTCGTATTCATTGTCTTCTAAATTCTGGAATGTGATAGATGGCATAACTGTAACTATTGTTGGTGTATACTTTATACTGATACAAGTAGCTCATTTCCTTTTTGATGCATATATTTATATGTATGTATGTATAAATGAATAGACTAACCAATCTGAACATTGTCGTCCTGATAATTGCTTGTATTGTTTATTATTATATTATAATAACCAGTTCAAACAACAAAACTGAGGCACAAGTACAAGTCACAACAATCCTTATAGCATTTACTCTCTTTGTAATTTTTACATTTGTCGAGTTAAGATTAAGCTTAGATTTTCTATTTTATCTTTTTTTTCATCAGATTATTCATCTGGTTGGAAGTCAGACCGTGCAAGTGGAAATCCTTCATTACCTTGATGTTTTGATTCGTGAACCACCTATGTCCCATTTCGCAGTAGCCATCTATACACCTTTCCATAACGAAACCGGGGCAGATATGAATCTCGTAGCATAAAGCTCGTTCAAGACAACCGCCCCAAGTCGTATGGGCAGCGCAGATCTTAATCTCTGGCCTCAGCATCACTCCATCATCCTCTAAGCTGAATATATGAGGGAGACTTGCCAGTGCCCGTTTCCAGTGCCACGGGAATCTAGTTTTGATCTCACTCAGCGGTGCCACAAATCTAGGTTGCTTTCCCTGATACCTCCTGATTAAGTGCTTGATATTGTTTATTTATTAATTCATAATAAACCCAGTTCCAACAACAAAACTGAGGCACAAGTACAAGTCACAACAATCCTTATAGCATTTACTCTCTTTGTAATTTTTACATTTGTCGAGTGAGATAAGCTCTAGATTTTCATATTCTGAATCTTTTTTTTCATCAGATTATTCATCTGGTTGGAAGTCAGACCGTGCAAGTGGAAATCCTTCATTACCTTGATGTTTTGATTCGTGAACCACCTATGTCCCATTTCGCAGTAGCCATCTATACACCTTTCCATAACGAAACCGGGGCAGATATGAATCTCGTAGCATAAAGCTCGTTCAAGACAACCGCCCCAAGTCGTATGGGCAGCGCAGATCTTAATCTCTGGCCTCAGCATCACTCCATCATCCTCTAAGCTGAATATATGAGGGAGACTTGCCAGTGCCCGTTTCCAGTGCCACGGGAATCTAGTTTTGATCTCACTCAGCGGTGCCACAAATCTAGGTTGCTTTCCCAGGTACGTCACTAACTCCTGTGGGACGAAGGCGGGAATCTCTGTTTTTTTCGGGCGTGCACCTCTCTTGTTTTCTTGAGGGTCGTCTGCACTTCTTGGCGTTTTTCTATCTTCGTATTCATTGTCTTCTAAATTCTGGAATGTGATAGATGGCATAACTGTAACTATTGTTGGTGTTGCTTTATTACTGATACAAGTAGCTCATTCCTTGTTGTGCATTATATTTATATGTATGTATGTTAAATGATTAGGACTAACCAACTCCTCTGGGGCGAAGGCGGGGATCTCTGTTTTTTTCGGGCGTGCACCTCTCTTGTTTTCTTGAGGGTCGTCTGCACTTCTTGGCGTTTTTCTATCTTCGTATTCATTGTCTTCTAAATTCTGGAATGTGATAGATGGCATAACTGTAACTATTGTTGGTGTATACTTTATACTGATAAAGTAGTCATTTCCTTGTTGATGCATATATTATTTTATATGTATGTATGTATAAATGAACAGACGACCAATCACAACAATCCCTATAGCATTTACTCTCTTTGTAATTTTTACATTTGTCGAGTAAGATAAGCTCTAGATTTTCATATTCTTAATCTTTTTTTTCATCAGATTATTCATCTGGTTGGAAGTCAGACCGTGCAAGTGGAAATCCTTCATTACCTTGATGTTTTGATTCGTGAACCACCTATGTCCCATTTCGCAGTAGCCATCTATAACCCTTTTCATAACCGAAACCGGGGCAGATATGAATCTCGTAGCATAAAGCTCGTTTCAAGACCACCGCCCCAATTCGTATGGCACGCAATCTAATCCTGCCTCCAGCAGCACTCATCATCCTCCAACTAATATATGAGGGAGACTTGCCATGCCCCGTTTCCAGGCCACGGAAGCTGTTGTGATCGCACGCACGTGCACAAATCCTCGGTTCTTTCCAGAATACGTCAATTAAACTCCTCTGGGGCGAAGGCGGGATCTCCTGTTTTTTCGGGCGTGCATGCACCTCTCGTGTGTTTTTCGTGGAGGGTTTCTGCACTTCTGGCGTTTTTCTAAGCTTCGTATTCAATGTCTTCTAAATTCTGGAATGTGATAGATGTCAGAACTGTAACTAGTGTTGGTGTATACTTATACTGAACAAGTAGCTCTTTCGTTTTTGAATCCATATATTTATATTATGTTATGTATAAATGAACAGACCGACCAATCTGAACAGACCGACAATCTGAACAGACCGACCAATCTGAACAGACCGACCAATCTGAACAGACCGACCAATCTGAACAGACCGACCAATCTGAACAGACCAACCAATCTGAACAGACCGACCAATCTGAACAGACCGACCAATCTGAACAGACCAACCACTCTGAACAGACCAACCAAACTGAACAGACCGACCAATCTGAACAGACCGACCAATCTGAACAGACCGACCAATCTGAACAGACCAACCAAACTGAACAGACCGACCAATCTGAACAGACCGACCAATCTGAACAGACCGACCAATCTGAACAGACCAACCACTCTGAACAGACCGACCAATCTGAACAGACCAACCAATCTGAACAGACCGACCAATCTGAACAGACCGACCAATCTGAACAGACCAACCACTCTGAACAGACCAACCAAACTGAACAGACCGACCAATCTGAACAGACCGACCAATCTGAACAGACCAACCAATCTGAACAGACCAACCAAACTGAACAGACCGACCAATCTGAACAGACCGACCAATCTGAACAGACCAACCAATCTGAACAGACCAACCAATCAGAATAGACTAACCAACCTGAACAGACCAACCAATCTGAACAGACCAACCAATGTGAACAGACCAACCAATCAGAATAGACTAACCAATCTGAACAGACCAACCAATCTGAACAGACCAACCAATCTGAACAGACCAACCAATCTGAACAGACCAACCAATCTGAACAGACCAACCAATCTGAACAGACCAACCAATGTGAACAGACCAACCAATCAGAATAGACTAACCAACCTGAACAGACCAACCAATCTGAACAGACCAACCAATGTGAACAGACCAACCAATCAGAATAGACTAACCAACCTGAACAGACCGACCAATCTGAACAGACCAATCAATCTGAACAGACCAACCAATCTGAACAGACCAACCAATCTGAACAGACCAACCAATGTGAACAGACCAACCAATCTGAATAGACTAACCAACCTGAACAGACCAACCAATCTGAACAGACCAACCAATCTGAACAGACCAACCAATCTGAACAGACCAACCAATGTGAACAGACCAACCAATCAGAATAGACTAACCAACCTGAACAGACCAACCAATCTGAACAGACCAACCAATGTGAACAGACCAACCAATCAGAATAGACTAACCAATCTGAACAGACCAACCAATCTGAACAGACCAACCAATCTGAACAGACCAACCAATCTGAACAGACCGACCAATCTGAACAGACCGACCAATCTGAACAGACCAACCAATGTGAACAGACCAACCAATCAGAATAGACTAACCAACCTGAACAGACCAACCAATCTGAACAGACCAACCAATGTGAACAGACCAACCAATCAGAATAGACTAACCAATCTGAACAGACCAACCAATCTGAACAGACCGACCAATCTGAACAGACCGACCAATCTGAACAGACCGACCAATCTGAACAGACCGACCAATCTGAACAGACCAACCAAACTGAACAGACCGACCAATCAGAATAGACTAACCAACCTGAACAGACCAACCAATCTGAACAGACCAACCAATGTGAACAGACCGACCAATCTGAACAGACCGACCAATCTGAACAGACCGACCAATCTGAACAGACCAACCAATCTGAACAGACCAACCAATGTGAACAGACCGACCAATCTGAACAGACCGACCAATCTGAACAGACCAACCAATCTGAACAGACCGACCAATCTGAACAGACCGACCAATCTGAACAGACCAACCAACCTGAACAGACCAACCAATCTGAACAGACCAACCAATCTGAACAGACCAACCAATCTGAACAGACCAACCAATCTGAACAGACCAACCAATCTGAACAGACCGACCAATCTGAACAGACCAACCAACCTGAACAGACCAACCAATCTGAACAGACCAACCAATCTGAACAGACCAACCAATCTGAACAGACCAACCAATCTGAACAGACCAACCAATCTGAACAGACCAACCAATCTGAACAGACCAACCAATCTGAACAGACCAACCAATCTGAACAGACCAAAAGGGCGGCGTCTCTCACCTCGCCTTCCTGTTCCTTGGATCTTCTGACTTTTGTTCTCACGGACATCGTGCTGCCGGCGTCGCTTACACCTGAAAAAAAATGAAATAAATGAAATGAAAGTCTTGTTGTTTTGCAGATGTGTAACTTGAGATCACTTAAAAACACACACAAATAAACTCAAATGGAGTACGGGACGATGAGTAAATGTGATAGATAGAGGGATAGAGAGAGAGGGAGGAAGGGAGGGAGGGAGGGAGGGAAGGAGGGAGAGAGAGATTGAGAGAGAGAGAGAGAGAGAGAGAGAGAGAGAGAGAGAGAGAGAGAGAGGGAGAGAGGGAGGGAGAGAGAGAGAGAGA
>NW_028234439.1:16246738-16254238 GCF_977035675.1 Penaeus japonicus
GCTTGTATCCGAGCGCCAATTTCATCATAAGCTTGTGTTGTATACGCATAGTTACTGATTTCCGTTTTTGTGTTCGGGTCTTGTCTCTGTCCACCATCTTTACCACGCTCTTCCTTCACTTCTTCGATGGTCTCTCTCTCGTTCCTCTTTCTCCTCGAATCTCTCCCACTTGCTCCTAATTCTTCATCTGTCTTGAGTTCTTCTAACGGTTTCCCTGACCTTGCTTTCTTCTCTCCTTTTGCTTTTACGCTTCTCGTCGGCGTCTTAACATCTGCTCTGTCCTGTCTGTCCGCGAATGTTGCTCTCATGTTGATGGCCTCGATGTCACGGTCCGTCGGTTCACCTTTATCATCATTCATTCTGTCTGTGTCTTCTCCGGCTTCTTTTTCACTCACACTTTCGCTATGCTCGCTAACACTCTCTCGCTTTTCTCGTTCTTCACGTCTTTTTCTTGGAGTTTTTTCCCTCTTCTCCTTCGTACGCCGAGGGGGCTTGGTTCCCCCTTTATCCATTTTCCTCTCTTGCTTGCCTGCTCTTTCTTCTTTCTCCATTTCTCTCTTTCTGTATGAAGTAATAATGGTGGCAATATTAGTGATGTTGATATAAAGATATTAGCAATAGTATCAATAATAACATTGATAATAAATATAATCAATAAACGAAATGTAATGGTAATAAGCATTAATCACACTACTGACAATAGCAATATTAATGATAGCAATAACAATTATAGCAATATCAATAGTAATCATTTTGAAAACAATAGTGAAAACAAAGATGCTTGTAATTGAACTAATAAGGGGTATTCGAGTCATATAATATTACGGTTTGGCATTCCCTTATACCGATATAAACATATTCCCGCCATTACACCTCATGTAAAAATATAACTCAGCCATGCAAAAACGTTGAAGCAGTATATTTTTCATGTTTACGACAGTGAGAATGATATAAGGAAATGATGGATATTTATTTCTCTCCATCTTATCTTTAATTATGATAATATAACATTGCCTCTAATAGGAGGCTAGAGGGGTGTTGGGAGAGGTGACGCTTATTAAACTCTCACGATAAATTATATCGTTTTGTGGGTTATTAAAGGCAAGGTTTAAGATTCTAAACAAACATGTACAATACTTATGTAATGCATACTTTCGCGTGTTTGCATATACACATACTATCAATGTTTCCTTTAGTTTTTGGCATTTTCTTTGGTTCTTGGTCTGAACGCGAGGCATAGGAAACCTCTCCCGTTTTCTGTTGGGAAAATAGTACGACTGATATCTGTATTCGTAATTGCCGGAGAAAATAGTCCTTCCTTCCCAGTGATTGTTTATTAGTGATTGTTTATTAGTGATTGTTTATGAGTGATTGTTTATTAGTGATTGTTTATGAGTGATTGTTTATTAGTGATTGTTTATGAGTGATTGTTTATTAGTGATTCTTCATTAGTGATTGTTTATTAGTGATTGTTTATTAGTGATTGTTTATTAGTGATTGTTTATTAGTGATTGTTTATTAGTGATTGTTTATTAGTGATTGTTTATTAGTGATTGTTTATTAGTGATTGTTTATTAGTGATTGTTTATGAGTGATTGTTTATTAGTGATTGTTTATTAGTGATTGTTTATTAGTGATTGTTTATTAGTGATTGTTTATGAGTGATTGTTTATGAGTGATTGTTTATTAGTGATTGTTTATTAGTGATTGTTTATTAGTGATTGTTTATGAGTGATTGTTTATGAGTGATTGTTTATTAGTGATTGTTTATTAGTGATTGTTTATTAGTGATTGTTTAAGAGTGATTGTTTATTAGTGATTGTTTATGAGTGATTGTTTATGAGTGATTGTTTATTAGTGATTGTTTATTAGTGATTGTTTATTAGTGATTATTTATTAGTGATTGTTTATTGGTGATTGTTTATGAGTGATTGTTTATGAGTGATTGTTTATGAGTGATTGTTTATGAGTGATTGTTTATTAGTGATTGTTTATTAGTGATTGTTTATGAGTGATTGTTTATTAGTGATTATTTATTAGTGATTGTTTATTGGTGATTGTTTATTAGTGATTGTTTATGAGTGATTGTTTATGAGTGATTGTTTATGAGTGATTGTTTATGAGTGATTGTTTATGAGTGATTGTTTATGAGTGATTGTTTATTAGTGATTGTTTATTAGTGATTGTTTATGAGTGATTGTTTATGAGTGATTGTTTATGAGTGATTGTTTATGAGTGATTGTTTATTAGTGATTATTTATTAGTGATTGTTTATTAGTGATTGTTTAGAAGCGATTCTTTATTAGTCATTCTTTATTAGTGATTCTTTATTAGTTACATTAACATCCTTCTAGTTCACAAGTTAGGAAGATATGCCAGTGGTGTTCGTCCTATCTTTCCTTCGGTTCGCACGATTTATTTTTCGTTTGACAGTCGCTCTGTCCACGTACCGTTGAGTCTCAGGAAAACACCTTTCTTCTGTTTACATTCCATCGCGGGGCTGTTTAGTTGCAGAAAACGGCACGGAATTCTTACTTTCAAACTGCTGCAACCTATGATTTTTTTTTTCTTTTTCTTTATGATAATGCCTTGACTCTTTTTTTTTTAAATTAAATACTTCTATTAAGCACTGAACTTCAAATTAGCCTTGAAGGTCCATAATCTCAACAGGAATGGTATGTGATTCGTTTCCATAAAGCACATAAAATCTCTGACTAGGAATATGAAAAAAAATGTCACCATTGGAAACTTAAGTGGTAGATAAGAGACTACTACGCGAACTTGCTTGTATTGTACATCAACCCACTTACACTTAGAAGCGGATGTTTACATACAAAGTTGTTTTATATGCTCAGATAACAGGAAGTTAAACACATGGAGTGTGAAGGGAATAAAGTGAAGGGAATTTGGCACTTCCGTATCTGATATCAGTGAGTTAAGGCGAAGCTTAGCCTTGATTTGTTGAGGTCATATCTGTCGGGACCTGTGTCGTATTTTGCTATGTACATGGGAATAGTGCAGAATGTATTGAGAAAAGACCCTTGATTTTTTATTTATTTATGATGAGAGTTGCGTCCACGCCATTCTCCTGTCGAAACCTATAAGTGAATTCTCGGCAATATTGCATTTTGCAAGAATCACGCAGATATTTACTACTTCACAGCAATGTCTGTACTACCATCTATTTTTCATGGGATTTATGAAATATTCGGACCTTTAAATGGAAAATAGAGGTAGAGAGATAAAAAGTGTTTAATTTGATTTATATGATATGCGTATAGAAATTGGGTGAATAGAAGGGAGTTTTTTTTATCTATTAAAAAGCAGTTTGTAAAAAAAAAAAAAAAAAAAAAAATGTCGAGTTGTAAAATGCCTCTAAACCAATTAATATCGGTATCTTTCGAATATAAAAAATATACTGCATCTGGGTACGATAAATAAGCAATTGCAATCCAAAAGTAGTGAAATACCCTGTCCTACCATGAACACGGAAACAAATACAGACATACACAGACATGTCTTATCATGTCCTGAAGAAGCAGTAGATCGAAAATGCCCTTGACATATTTGTGATTTTCCTGTTCGTTTTTGTGCTGACAACTTGTTCAGCATGAATTCTCCTCTCTCCCTCTTCTCTCTCTATATATCTCATACACAAAAAACATGTGCACAAAACGGCACAAATATCCCGTAGTAAAGAACCTGTGGGGTGGGGCGTCGGGAAAATGTGACGGGTGTCGGGTGTAGGGCGTAGGACATTTTATCCTACGCCCTACACCCGACACCCGTCACATTTTCTTTTTTATTTTATTTATCCTATTTTATTTTATTTAACCTATTTTATTTTATTTATCCGTCACATTTTATCCTACGCCCTACACCCGACACCCGTCACATTTTCCCGACGCCCCACCCCACAGGTTCTTTACTACGGATAAAAAATTATGTCTGGAATTATAGCACAGATACGGACAATACGAACGTTGAATAAATGCACTTTGTTCATTCTTTCTTACACGATATAACATTCGAGATGACAGCAACTTCGACTTGTCATGTATAGTGAGGGAGAGTCTCTTAGTATCAGTAAAGTATAAGGTCACCACCAGTTTCATCGCCTCTATCACCCGTATTAATCTTACCTAATATTATGCTAATACTATGATTACTGTTTATGTATACGGTCTTTCTCTTTCATTGCCGATTATTCTTATACGGTAAAACATGTCTTCTTAATATCTCAATCCATCGAAAACTGTCATATGGAAGGGATTAATAATAAGATTATATTAGTTATGCCCGATAAGATGTGTCGTACTGTTAACAACACGGTAAGGAATACACACACACACACACACACACACACACACACACACACGAACACAAACACAAACACACACACGAACACAAACACACACACACACAAACACAAACACACACACGAACACAAACACAAACACACACACACACACAAACACAAACACAAACACACACACACACACGAACACACACACACACAAAACCTTTTACTGGTTACATTGCTTGTCTCTTGGTGGAATTGTGACAAACTAAATTCACCACGGAATAACATTCACGTAAACACAATCTAATCCTTCACTACTGGTTTGCAAACTAACTACACACCAAGATCTTTTCTCGACAAAGAGGCATGTTTCATGGTTTCGAAAAAAAGTCCACAAGGACAGGAATTCGCGCCATTTTTCAGTCTCAAAATCGTCTCTCGACAAATGGTTTGTTTGGTGGTCTCTGTTTCGTTATAAGCTCACTTTCAACGGTTGAATAAGCTTTATATTGAAGCGTTTGAACTTACCTTCAACACTTGGACGTTCAAGGCACCTCTCCTGGAGTGGTGTACGGACGTGCAGCTCGTTCGTCTATTTTCTCATATCTGATAACACGAGATAACATTGTGTGTGTGTGTGTGTGTGTGTGTGTGTGTGTGTGTGATGGGTATATAGATTGCTCTTATACCCCACATAATAAATAAAAGGGTTGATGTGAAACACGGTAGCTAAAAGCAATAACAATACATTATAACTCAAAGATATATATATATATATATATATATATATATATATATATATATATATATATATATATATATATATATATATATAATATATCATTGTTTACAACAAGGGGCACAATATGTTACGTAAGGGGGATGGTAAGCCTATCGTAAAGGTAACGAGATATGAATTATAAGTTTATCTATAACACTAAGGAAACACTAACAATGCACAGTATATGAATTAAGTCACTAAGGCACTAGACACAAATCTATTTGGGACCGGATACTCAAAACAGCTAACGACATCGTAAGCCCGCGCAGCCAGACCGCGCATGTCTTAACTCGAACTGCGAGCTCCGAGGGTCATACTCAAAACTTTTAACCGTCCCCGCGTGACGTCACAGCACCTCGTAACTTAAGGGTGGTCCCGAGCACTCGTAACGGTGTGAACCCGGAAATAAGTCGTGCTAGTTCCGACTTGTGCAAACGAGATTTGTATAGATTATGTATTACTGACTGTCCCAGACAAAGTATAAGGCGTCATATCAATTTATATTGTATCTGTGTATCACAAATACCTCCATTCTCCCTAGCCACTTGATATAAAGAAGATAACAAGCAATTATAGAATGCGCTCGTCGTTTACCCAGTGGAGGTGACGACAATACATATTGAATACACTATAGAGTTTTGGGAAATGAAGGTGTCTTGTCATAGACAAAGGTGTATATATACATATATATATATATATATATATATATATATATATATATATATATATATATATATATATATATGTATGTATTTATCATATACAAACATACATATACATTTATATATACATGCATATATATATTCATATATATATACACTCATAAATATATATCTGTATCTCTCTGTCTATTTATCCATTCAAATATCCATCTATCTGTTTTTATAATCATCTATATCTCACTCTCGCTCTCTTTCCCACTCCCTCTCTCTTTTTCGCTCGCTCCTCCCCCTAATGACCGTGGCCTCCAATTGGTAGTTACGTCTAAAGGGCTGACTGTTGATTGGTCAATTCGAAATGGTCCCGCCACCTGAGGGTATCCTATCGAACTACGGTTATGAGGTTTTCTTCCTGTTACGATATTTTATTTTTTCTCTGAGTATGGGAGATTTACGACCTCGTAGGGACATCGTACCTTACGAGAGCGTAACCCGCTGCGACGTCTTAAACTGCCAGAGTTTTGAGTATCCGGCCCCGGATACTCAAAACAGCTAACGATATCGTAAGCCCGCGCAGCCAGACCGCGCATGTCTTAACTCGAACTGCGAGCTCCGAGGGTCATACTCAAAACTTTTAACCGTCCCCGCGTGACGTCACAGCACCTCGTAACTTAAGGGTGGTCCCGAGCACTCGTACCGGTGTGAACCCGGAAATAAGTCGTGCTAGTTCCGACTTGTGCAAGCGAGATATGTATAGATTATGTTTTATTGACCGTCCTATACACAGTATTAAGCGTCATATCAAATTATATTGCCTCTGTATATCACAAATACCTCCATTCTCCCAAGCCACTTTATAAAAAGAAGATAACAAGCAATTGCAGTACCGAATGCGCTTGTTGTTTACCCAATGGAGTTAACGATAATACATTGAATACATGATAGAACTTTGGGAAATGATGGTGTCTTGTCATAGATAAAGATCGTGTATATATCATATATATATATATATATATATATATATATATATATATATATATATATATATATATATATATATATATATATATATATATATATATATATATATGTGTGTGTGTGTGTGTGTGTGTGTGTGTGTGTGTGTGTATTATATATACAAACATACATATACATTTATATATACATATATATCTGTATCTATCTATCAATCCAAATATCTATATATTTATGTATTTATAATCATCTATATCTCACTCTCGCTCTCTTTCCCCCTCCCTCTCTCTCTTTCGCTCGCTCCTCCCCCTAATGACCGTGGCCTCCAATTGGTAGTTACGTCCAAAGGGCTGACTGTTGATTGATCAATTCGAAAAGGTCCCGCCATCTGAGGGTATCCCATCGAACTACGGTTATGAGGTTTTCTTTCGGTTACGATATTTTATTTTTTCTTTGAGTATGGGAGATTTGCGACCTCGTACCTTACGAGAGCGTAACCCGCTGCGAAGTCTTACACTGCCAGAGTTTTGAGTATCCAGAATCTAAAGACCTATTCTAAGGCGAGATACGGGTCACTTCGAGGGCAGGGATGACCTCTTTCATTGGATGAAGTGCGAATTGACTCGATTGTGATTTGACTGTGATTGGCCGTCATGGGTAAGGGCAAGGTTCGAAGCCCCGCCTTCCAAGCGACTGCAGCCAGGCACTCTGTGCTGGCTCTGGAATTTGGAGCCAGCACAGGAAGGGTCAGATCATGTGAGGTGCACGCATGTAGAGGCATT
>NW_028234439.1:16259238-16271738 GCF_977035675.1 Penaeus japonicus
TGTGTTTCACGTTGTCCCAGAGTCAGTTTTTTTTTTTTTTTTTTTATTGTGGTGTTTGGTGTCTGTAGTATCAAAGCAAGGGTTATTGTATTTATGATTTTCTCCTGGATTTTCGAATTTCTGCGAGATTTGTCGGGGTTACCGAGGGATTCCCGGGGCGGTTCTAAGTTTCCACAATAAGTTTCCACAATTAATTTCAATAAAGTTAAATAAGATTCTCGTAGTAATGTTGCGAATAATGTCTGTTCGTATTTCAATTTTAATTTCCATTTTCATTTTATGGTTATTGGAATTTATTCGTCAACAGCTCTTTATGTGAAGTTTCCGTATTGTTTCATTTGGTTATATTTGTGATTTTTCGTTTGTATTATTTGGAATTGAATCTCTTGAGAGTTGTGTGAATCGTTCATTGGATTGGAATTGAGATTGTGCAATTCAAAGATTGGTCTTGGATTCTGGATTTTGGTATCTTGATCTTTCTGTGTCGAGATCTTTGGTGTAGACAGCAGTCTCTGGGACAAATTGAACAGGCGTGAAGCTAACGAAAGAGTTTAATTAATAATGAGTCTTGATTTTAATGAGTTTTTTTGAGATTTGAATTTTTTTCTTTGATGTATCAATTTTTTTTGAGGTTTTGTATCTATAAGTATTCCGTTTATTCAATATCTTTCGTTCAATTTATTGTATTTTCCATCATGGGCGTATGCATGGTTCCATTTATTAATATTTACATTGTGTTTGGGTACAGATTCTTTGCTTTACAAAGCTTGATTATTGTGGAATGCAGTGGTGGAAAGATTGTAAGAGATATAGGTCGGGCTGTAACATATGCTGGTTAATTCAGGATTTCCATGTAATTTTTGTTTTAACTATTGTTATACCATTCAATTATTTTTTTTTTCCCAATTTTTTTTATAATGTCAATGTAGCATTATAGGTCAGAAAATTGTTTGAATTAATCATGAGCATGCTGTGAATCAAGTTATTCTTATAGGTGTTTCAATACTTAAATCATTCCATGATTTGATAGGTGTTCCTGTTGGCAAGTGTTCATCAATCATACTGTCTGACTGTAGTCTGGTGATGTTTGGTTGTGGCGAAATTTGATAAAAGTACGAACGCTGAAGGATTAAAACAATACATAAAACGTTTTTTAAATTTGATAAAAGTGCTTTGAATTTGGAATTGAAAAAAAAATAATTAAAATGGTTTTAAATGATTTTTATTTACAACAATATTGGAATAATCTGAACAAAAATACAAAATAAGAGATATATGAATATGAATAAAATAACATAAATGTACCATATTTATTATAAATTAAAAGAACATGTTTAAAAATAAAAAATAAAATAAATGCGTGCTTAACATTTTATATCATATAAATGGAATGCTTAAAATTCCATAAAAAAATAAATGGGTAGTATAACTCATGTTTCAAAAGGAGGAAAAGAGATCTGATCACCTTACATCTATTTATCCATCTATATCTACATATAAGAGAGATAGAGATAGGGTGGAGATGAAGAGAAGATGCTGAAGAAAATTGATTTGTGATACAGAAATCTGAGAAAAAAATACTTTCAAAAAGGAAGTACCTCAATTCAGAACTTAATTTAAACATGATCAATAATATATGGCTTAAGCATATATGCATTTACTATGCAACTAAATAAAATGAAAATTTGGAATAAACAAAATATGTACAAAGAATAAACATACAGATAAAAATACTTTAAGTAGACAATTTTGCCGCACTCCTTCCATCTAACACTTAACTTTAAATGTAATCTTAGCATCGTATGATAGAAAACTTTTATGGCATGACATGAATGTCCTCTAACAATCACATTAACGAAATGAAAGAATATACTCAGGGTAATATTCCTGTTTGTCGTACTTGACAATAACATTGGTAATACCTTACAGTCTAACAAAAAACTTAATTATAATCTTAGCATGGTCAGCCCTATTCCAAGTCCCTAAGCGCGCCGTGTACATGACATGAACATGCCGCGATTCTTATTCTAGAAGCGCGGGTTCGTGGCAAATGCGTGGAAAGTATTGGAACAATCGTGGAAACTCCGTGGCAAGGGGGTAGGCTTGTCACGATAGTTACACGAGTGAAAAAAATCATATTTTTACTGTACTTTTTCTTACCAATACTTCATATGAGCATACTACGTTTGAAAAGTAATATCTATATTGGTTATATTAGGCATTATTGTCCTAGACACGGATTACAAACTCTTTTAGGAAAACGGATTCTCTGCTGATTTTGAGTTTGTTTACCTTTTGGCGGACTTTTCGAAGGAGAGTGAAGTTAAATGAATGGTAAAAGTAGTCAGGGACGTAAAATTAAAGCATATAATTATATGAAATATGTATACATTAAATCTATATGTATGATATATTAAAAATGCGCATATATATTCAGTATATACAAAGATAAAATAAGGAAGATCTGTTCATAAACACACGATCCCTCTCATCCCGTTTGTTTTGATCGAGCGTAGAGTGAATTACCAACAGCGCGTTCGTGAAATGGTTGTCAATTATTTAAATAGGAACAAGTACAACGACTGATTCATACCAAAATTGAATTATCTTATGTTAGTGCTACCGCCGCGTCACTAAATACCACAAAAGTGGTATCGATGGATTCCTCTCAACCTCTACTATTCATATATAGTGAAACTAATGAGCGCTTGCACCTCTGGAGCCCACAATCTTGGTCCCGATAGTAGGGGAGGGCATGAAGTTGATCAGGGAAATTACGGGGTAAAATATGAATTCCGGCCATATTTCGTATGCAAAATCTTAACCAAATACCTACCTAACTTTGCTTAGGTTTGAAGTTTGCCCTAGCCAGGGGGGGAGCAGCCCCCCCCCTTTTTAACGCACTTCGTGCTACCTCGTGCTACTTCGGTATCACGAAAACCTTAACCCAACTACCTACCTCACTTTCCCTAGTTTTGAAGTCAGCCTTTGCGAAGAGGGAGCTATGCCCCCCTGTGGATCTCCCCTATTCAGGGCACTTCGTGATACTTATGATGCGTAATTAGTCCTGTAGATGAAAATGCCGCGACACGGATAACCCTCACACTGCGCCATGATGACAGCAACTGAGTCTTCGTCTCATATATTCCTCAGGATAGGAAACTAGGACCGATGATGACGCGACCACTCAATAGAGGGCACTATAATTATACTGTAAATAATGTTGAATATTGCGCCATCTGTTGAGAGAACATAACAGCACATGCAGGTAATTCCTTGGGGGTTTCCAGTCCACAGCTTGCTACTATCCGTAAATACGTAAACACAGCCATGTTTGAATTTCAGGGCGAGGATGGTGGATTCGGGATATCTTGCCCAAGGTATGTTGCACGAAGTGCCCTAAAAAGGGGGGGTCCAGGGGGGGGGGCGAAGCCCCCCTTTGCCTAGGGATTAATTTAAAACTAGGCAAAGTTAGGTAGGTCATTGGGTTAAGATTTTGCAAGCGAAATATGCCCCGAAGTAGGACGAGGTAGCACGAAGTGCCTTAAGAAAAAAGACCCAGATTGTGGGGTCCAGGGGTGCAAGCGCTCATTTTCACTATATATGAATAGTAGAGGTTGAGAGGAATCCATCGATACCACTTTTGTGGTATTTCGTAACGCGGCGTTATTCGGAAAATTTACCCCTATGATTGTAGTTTCTCTTATGAATTTGTCGTTTGGACAGTGCCATTCATCCGAAACATGTTAACTTTGGAACTAGATTACCGCCTTCGTGACATGAACACGACATGGCCACGACATGCAGAAAACGTCCTAGAATACGGCTGACTGACATAGAAATAATTGTCTGACACAGAAAACTTTGTAGTATTAGCATGACATTGACTTCACATAACAACCAAATTAGTTAGCGAAATGAAAGAATATACTCAGGATAATATTCCTGTTTGTCGTACTTAACAATAACATCGGTACCGTCGCCGGTAGAGTCAAATAGCGTTTTCGTAGCGGGGTTTAAGGGTGGCCGGACGGTGGAGGAATTACCGCGGGTTATGGAGCCAACTGCTACCTGTGCCACAAACAAGTAATTCACGCCTGATGTGTCAGGTTTGCAGTATCCTACAGATGTTGACACATTAGGTGAGAAATACGTTCCGCGGCCATGCATCTGGCCTGTGCTGGTGCCATGCAATCGCCAGTCGAAGTTCTCCGCACAGATGTTTGCTACAACATTGTATCCTGTTCCGTGGAAGATCTGCTTTACGTTAACTTTGCTCAAGTCACCATGAATTGAGGTCATTTCTCGGATCTTATTCTGGAATGCTCGCCAAAGGTAAGGGTTCTGGATTCGCTGAATTTTCTGGATTCCTGTTTGTTGTATTTGTCCCTTTACAAGTGATAAAACTGTTTGGTATTCAGATGATGTCGGTGAAATCTCTACAAGGCGAACTCTTTCCTGTGGCTGCATAGGCTCCCAACTGGAAGGCAAATCGCTTGTGTCACTTCCAGGGTTGGACTTTGCCGTGGTAGGAGTTGAGTCAACTTTGATGTGCGGTTGTGGCCGACGGCACACCTCACGACTAACCTTTGTTTGCTCATTGGTCTGAGTCATTGAGCTAAAATTCAGAGTGTAAGTGAAACTTGCATTCTTGAAGGTGAGAGGAGATCCTTGTGACTGGAGATAGTGTTTTTCTATGTCATCGGAGGTGACACTGCTAACGAGATTTTTCTCTCCTGCTGTGTCAACTTTTCCATACATGACCCATTTTTTGTTCTTATCAAGGAAGTACCAGTTATATACATTCCCATCTATAATTTGTCCAGCAATCCTCTCTGTACATAATCTTCGCAGATAAAGTACCTTGGACTGTGTGGAATTGGTGACAGTCATAGCCGGAAAATTTGCCTTCCAAGTGTCACGTCCCATCACTAACAGGAGATACTTGGTCGATGTGTCAAGTTCTGCTGGGTCGAGTCGTGGAAGGTCCACACTACTTTCATCCGGATTACAAAATGATACTTCTAACTTTTTGACTTGGGAGTTTCGTAAGTTCAACCACTTGCTACCCTCTTCACTCACCTGCCAATGATAGTGATACGCAGAATGGAGGCGTCTACATCCACTACTTTCATAGCGGCACACATTCTCAACAGAGTAGTAACACAGCTCATTGATCTCTGTGTCACCATATAGATTATGTGTCCAAACAATTTGCTGCTCATTTTCACTGGATGTGTCTTTAGCTACAGGGCACTCAGCAACATCTGTGCTAATGCTTTGACAAGCTGGAGCTGTACCATCTCTCTTGATACATCCTTCGTTACTTTCCCCGCGTATGTTCTCCTGGAAATCTTGTACTTTAGTTTTTGCCAGCGTTTGCATTAATCTATGGAAATCATTATATGAAAGCCGATCAATGTAAAACTGTTGGAGAATATGCGTGTTGTGATCTGTTAGCCATCTGTGCCCTAAGGTACAGTCTTTGTCGTTACACGTACTCAGTGCGAACTTTGGGCAAATATGCAGGTTCTTGCATGTTTGATGTTCTTCAAATGTGATACAGATATCAACCTGGGGCTGGAGTACAAGTTCTTCTCCTTCAAGAGAAAAAACTCGTGGGTATGCCATGGCAACCTTCCTTACATTGTTAGGGGGCAGTTGCTTCACCTCCATAAGATTGAGAAGGGTGGCACGAAAGTTGGGATATTCGGCAAGGCACTTTACTAGTAAGTAGGGCCTGACATTTCTTTCAGATCGGCTAGGAGAGTATGAGTGGTGAAGATTGCTACGAGAGTTATATTCGGCGATGTACCCACCTCGACAGTCAAACGCAGATCTCGACTGCGGGGGTTGCCTTCGACGACCTCCCTCACAGTTCCTATCTCTATCTCTTCCACAGGATCTTTCACCAAATTGCCAAACAATATTACTATTTTCAGCAGGGGTAGTAGTTGGACGATCAAGTACAGATCTTCGAGGGGAGAATGAATACTCCCTTGGCCGTTGGGGTTGCCTTCGACGACCTCTCTCACAGTTCCTATCTCTATCTCTTCCACAGGATCTTTCACCAAATTGCCAAAAAATCTTACTATTTTCAGCAAGGGCAGTAGCTAGACGATCAAGTACAGATCTTCGAGGGGAGAATGAATACTCCCTTGACCGTTGGGGTTGCCATCGACCAAATCTCTCACA
The DNA here is from genome assembly GCF_977035675.1 of Penaeus japonicus. Lineage (NCBI taxonomy): Eukaryota > Metazoa > Arthropoda > Malacostraca > Decapoda > Penaeidae > Penaeus > Penaeus japonicus. Next base: position 16,265,434 of record NW_028234439.1, read on the forward strand.
GTTCCTATCTCTATCTCTTCCACAGGATCTTTCACCAAATTGCCAAACAATCTTACTATTTTCAGCAGGGGCAGTATCTAGACGATCAAATACAGATCTTTGAGAGGAGAATGAATACTCCCTTGACCGCTGGGCTTGCCTTCGACGACCTCTCTCACAGTTCCTTTTTCTTTCTCTTTCACGAGACCTTTCAACGAGCTGCCAAGCATTCTCACTTTCTCCATACTTCGAGGCAGATGATATTTGCTTCCAGTAACTTGCATCTTTTCTAAAACCGAGCTGAGGAGAGTAAATGCAGTTAATGTAAACGACAGAAAGCATTTCGATACGGAAAAGGTGGGATATGTAAAGCATAATAAAATTCAAGTCATTTTTATACTGCTTTTAACATCGTGTCACAGTAAAAAGAGGTGCTCATTAAGTTATGGTGAGTGAAGAAAAGATTATGAATGAATATGAGAAATATTACAACCGAAAAATGTGTCATTAAGGGTTGTTTATTGCATGCTCATAAAAAAAAATCAAGAGCATTAAATTTTGTATTTCTTTCATCTAAAGCTCTGCTTGTGAAGGTTGAAGCTCCATCCCCTTATATATATATATATATATATATATATATATATATATATATATATATATATATACATATATATATATGTACATATATATATATATGTACATATATATAGATAGATAGATATATATATATAGATATAGATATATAGATAGATAGCTAGCGATATATTTACATATATAAATATATATACATATATAATATACATATAAATATACATAAATATATAAATATATACATATTGATATAAATATATACATATATAAATATATACACCAATATGCATATACATATACGTGTAAATATCTATGTACGTATATGTATATGTATGTTTATGTGTATGTAAATGTGTATGTATATGTATATGTATATTTATATATATGTATAAATGTAAACATTTATCTATAAATATATAAATATATCTATATATATAAAATCTATAATTGTATATATATATATATATATATATATATATATATATATATATATGAATTTACATATTTATATATACATACTTATACATATACAATTATATATATGAATATAATATATATATGTATATATATGTATATGTATATATATATATGTACACATATATATATTATAAATATTATATATACATATATACAGAAATATAAACATATATATTATATACAAATATATATGTATAAATATTCATGCATATACTATATATATAATATATATATATATATATATATATATATATATATATATATATATATATATATATATATATAGATATATAGATACATACATACACATGTATATGTGTGATGTATATAAAGTATGTATGTATAAATATTTCTGTATAAATGTGTATACATGTGTATACGTATATATATGTATACACATATGTATGTGTGTGTGTGTGTTTGTGGTGTGTGTGTGTGTCTGTGTGTGTGTTTGTGTGTGTGTGTGTGTGTGTGTGTGTGTGTGTGTGTGTGTGTGTGTGTGTGTGTGTGTGTGTGTGTGTGTGTGTGTGTGTGTGTGTGTGTGTGTGTGTGCGCGTGTGCGTGTGCTTTTATACAAAGTTGTGTGTGCTTGTGTATTTTGTACGTACAAGTAGGTGTCAGGTTTTTTTTCTTGATGCATGATCAACATTAGAGGAAATTTTGTGAAATGAAATGGAATAGAAAATCGTAAAATATCATATTTGAGAAACTGATTTTCTTCATGAAATATCATTCGTATTTATCCGCAATTCATGGAGACAATTACAAAAATTATAGTGAATGAATAAGCTAAATAATACCAATGTACAAAATGTGTAATCAACGTTTGGATACATTTTCGGAATTGCATTTGAATATTATACCTTAAAATTACATAAAGATCTACTTTCAATCCCCTCTTTATGCATCTTGGATTGTGAAATGAATCATGTTCATTCAGCCATAAACACACCTGCAAGTAAGTGTCCTTTGACTCCCCGCCTGCCAACAGCTGTTCGGATGGTCCATCCATGTCCTCATTGAAAGTCGAAGCTCGTTTAAGATTCTTTTCACTCGCAATTCCTCGTACCTGTGGGACATCAAGTCTCTAAGAGTCCTTTCTTCGAAATCTTCGCTCTTCACCCGCTCATATATATATATAAAGTATGTATATATAAATATTTCTGTATAAATGTGTATACATGTGTATACGTATATATATATGTATACACATATGTATGTGTGTGTGTGTGTGTTTGTGGTGTGTGTGTGTCTGTGTGTGTGTGTGTGTGTGTGTGTGTGTGTGTGTGTGTGTGTGCGCATGTGCGTGTGTGTGTGCTTTTATACAAAGTTGTGTGTGCTTGTGTATTTTGTACGTACAAGTAGGTGTCAGTTTTTTTTTCTTGATGATGCATGATCAACATTAGAGGAAATTTTGTTTTTGCAAGTGTTTAGGAATAAAATTGTTATATTTCATGGTTAAATTGGCCTTTAGATAATTACCTTTTCATTAGGTCCATCCCTCTGAAATAAACAAGATGATGTAAATAAATGAAATGGAATAAGGAAAATCGTAAAATATCATATTTGAGAAACTGATTTTCTTCATGAAATATCATTCGTATTTATCCGCAATTCATGGAGACAATTACAAAAATGATAGTGAATGAATAAGCTAAATAATACCAATGTACAAAATGTGTAATCAACGTTTGGATACATTTTCGGAATTGCATTTGAATATTATACCTTCAAATTACATAAAGATCTACTTCCAATCCCCTCTTTATGCATTTTGGATTGTGAAATGAATCATGTTCATTCAGCCATAAACACACCTGCAAGTAAGTGTCCTTTGACTCCCCGCCTGCCAACAGCTGTTCGGATGGTCCATCCATGTCCTCATTGAAAGTCGAAGCTCGTTTAAGATTCTTTTCACTCGCAATTCCTCGTACCTGTGGGACATCAAGTCTCTAAGAGTCCTTTCTTCGAAATCTTCGCTCTTCACCCGCTCATCAGTGTGTGTGTGTTGTGTCTGTGTTGTGTGTGATATGTGTGTTGTGTGTGTGATATGTGTGTTATATGTGTTATATGGGTGCATGTGGTGTGTTGTGTGTGTGTGGGTGTGCTGTGTGTGTGTGTGTGGGTGTGCTGTGTGTGTGGGTGTGCTGTGTGTGTGTGGGTGTGCTGTGTGTGTGTGTGTGGGTATGTGTGTTGTGTGCTGTGTTGTGTGTGGATGTGCTGTGTGTATGTGTGCTGTGTGTATGGGTGTGCTGTGTTTGTGGGGGTGTGCTGTGAGTGTTGTGTGTGTGTGTTATGTGTGTGTGTTATGTGTGTGTGTTGCGTGTGTATTGTTTGCGTGTGTGATATGTGTGTATGTATGTTGTGTGAGTGTTGTGTGTATTTACGTGCTCTTACACATGCTTGCGTATTCATGTGTGCTTGTGTGTTTTGTACGTACTAGCATCTGTGTCAGAGATATATACTTACGTTTCTTGATGGCTGAGTTGAGCATAGAGTAACATATGGATAAACTTTTCCAAGAGCATATTTGTTAACAAATAAATATATACATATATAAATATAAAAACCAATATAAATACTTATATATGTGTATCTATGTATGTACGTATATGTATGTGTATGTTTACGTGTATGTATATATATATGTATAAATATAAACATTTATCTATAAATATATAAATATAATATATAGCAATATATATAAAATATATAATTATATCTATATGAATTTACATATTCATATATACATACTTATACATATACAATTATATATATGAATATATATTATATGTACATATATATATTATATATACATATAGAGAGAAATATAAACATATATATTATATACAAATATATATGTATATATATTTATGCATGTACTATATATTACCTATATATAGATGTATAGATATATAAATAGATACATACACACATGTATATGCATATGTATATGTGTGTGTGTGGTGTGTGTGTGGTGTGTGTGTGGAGTGTGTGTGTGGTGTGGTGTGGTGTGGTGTGGTGTGGTGTGGTGTGTGTGTGTGCTTTTATAGAAAGTTGTGTGTGCTTGTGTATTTTGTACGTACAAGTAGGTGTCAGTGTTTTTTCTTGATGATACATGATCAACATTAGAGGAAATTTTGTTTTTGCAAGTGTTTAGGAATAAAATTGTTATATTTCATGGTTAAATTGGCCTTTAGATAATTACCTTTTCATTAGGTCCATCCCTCTGAAATAAACAAGATGATGTAAATAAATGAAATGGAATAGAAAATCGTAAAATATCATATTTGAGAAACTGATTTTCTTCATGAAATATCATTCGTATTTATCCATAATTCATGGAGACAATTACAAAAATGAAAGTGAATGAATAAGCTAAATAATACCAATGTGCAAAATGTGTAATCAACGTTTGGGTACATTTTCGGAATGGCATTTGAATATTATACCTTAAAATTACATAAAAATCTACTTTCAATCCCCTCTTTAAGCATCTTGGATTGTGAAATGAATCATGTTCATTCAGCCATAAACACACCTGCAAGTAAGTGTCCTTTGACTCCCTGCCTGCCAACAGCTGTTCGGATGGTCCATCCATGTCCTCATTGAAAGTCGAAGGTCGTTTAAGATTCTTTTCACTCGCAATTCCTCGTACCTGTGGGACATCAAGTCTCTAAGAGTCTTTTCTTCGAAATCTTCGCTCTTCACCCGCTCATCCGTGTGTGTGTGTTGTGTCTGTGTTGTGTGTGATATGTGTGTTGTGTGTGTGATATGTGTGTTATATGTGTTATATGGGTGCATGTGGTGTGTTGTGTGTGTGTGGGTGTGCTGTGTGTGTGTGTGGGTGTGCTGTGTGTGTGTGTGGGTGTGCTGTGTGTGTGTGTGTGGGTATGTGTGTTTTGTGCTGTGTTGTGTGTGGGTGTGCTGTGTGTATATGTGCTGTGTGTATGGGTGTGCTGTGTGTGTGGGTGTGCTGTGTTTGTGGGGGTGTGCTGTGTGTGTTGTGTGTGTTATGTGTGTGTGTTGCGTGTGTATTGTTTGCGTGTGTGATATGTGTGTATGTATGTTGTGTGAGTGTTGTGTGTGTTTACTTGCTCTTATACATGCTTGTGTATTCATGTGTGCTTGTGTGTTTTGTACGTACTAGCACCTGTGTCAGAGATATATACTCACGTTTCTTGATGGCTGATTTCAGCATAGAGTAACAGATGGATATACTTTTCCAAGAGCATATTTGTTAACAAATAAATATATACATATATAAATATATACACCAATATACATACTTATATATGTGTATCTATGTATGTACATATATGTATGTGTGTGTTTATGTGTATGTATACGTATATGTATATGTATATATATGTATAAATATAAACATTTATCTATAAATATATAAATATAATATATAGCAATATATATATAAATATAATTATATATATATATGAATTTACATATTCATATATACATACTTATACATATACAAATATATATATGAATATATATTATATGTACATATATATATTATATATACATATAGAGAGAAATATAAATATATATACATATAGAGAGAAATATAAACATATATACATATAGAGAGAAATATAAACATATATACATATAGAGAGAAATATAAACATATATATATTATATACAAATGTATATGTATATATATTTATTCATGTACTATATATTATCTATATATATATGTATAGATATATAGATAGATACATACACACATGTATATGCATATGTATATGTGTGTGTGGTGTGTGTGTGCGTGCTTTTATACAAAGTTGTGTGTGCTTGTGTATTTTGTACGTACAAGTAGGTGTCAGTGTTTTTTCTTGATGATGCATGATCAACATTAGAGGAAATTTTGTTTTTGCAAGTTTTTAGGAATAAAATTGTTATATTTCATGGTTAAATTGGCCTTTAGATAATTACCTTTTCATTAGGTCCATCCCTCTGAAATAAAAAAGATGATGTAAATAAATGAAATGGAATAAAGAAAATCGTAAAATATCATATTTGAGAAAAAGATTTTCTTCATGAAATATCATTCGTATTTATCCGCAATTCATGGAGACAATTGCAAAAATGAAAGTGAATGAATAAGCTAAATAATACCAATATGCAAAATGTGTAATCAACATTTAGGTACATTTTCGGAATTGCATTTGAATATTAAACCTTAAAATTACATAAAGATCTACTTTCAATCCCCTCTTTATGCATCTTGGATTGTGAAA
>NW_028234439.1:16276738-16279238 GCF_977035675.1 Penaeus japonicus
ATGCCACTTGTGTCCTAAAATGCAGTTCTTATCCTTACACCAGCTCAATAGGTACACAGGACATATATGAAGCTCTTTGCATGTTGACCGCTTTTCACATCCATTTGGACCCGAGTGTGTGCTGCAGACATTAACCTTGGGTTGGAGAACAATTTCTTCTCCTTCAAGAGAAAAGACTTGTGGGTAAGTCGCAGCAGCCTCCCTTACATTGCTAGGGGGTAGCTGCTTCTCCTCCATGAGTTTAAGAAGGCTGCCGCGAAAGTTAGGATATTCGGAGAGGCACTCAACAAGCAAGTAGGGGCTAACACGCCGCTCATTACCTCTCCCAAATCCCCGAGGAGAAAACGGATGTTCCCTTGGCTGCTGGAACTGTCTTCGACCATCTCTCCAACAGTTACTACCTCTTCCTCTTCCTCGCCGCCTTTCAACGCACTGCTCACTACTGACATGATAAGCACTCTCACGGTCCCTCCTGGTCACGGAAGATGACCCTGGAGGTGTCTGGTAACTTGCACTCCTGTTCAAGGGGTTTCCACGTCTTCGACTACCCTCTTCTGAACCGCTCCTTGTAGAAGTTGAGGATCTATCGCTCTGAAGCCAATGAATGTATGTGAGCAAAGGTAAGCAACAGCAATGAACATGAATAGATTATATCTTATTATAAATAAGCTTGAAGATTTAAATTCGAGCAATTTCTACTACTAGAAATGGATTGGAAATTATCACTTGACGAATACAGTTCTAACACAATTCATGAAGAGCTAAAAAGGTTATAAATAAGAATGATGAATATCATCACAACAACCCTTGTGTAAGTAATAGTGGGAGAGTACCCTTTTCAGAATTACATTTATATATATTTTTACTGATACATATTGACGGAGTTCTACTTGTTAGTCATACATAGAGATAATTTTGATAGATGTAAAGATACACAATCAAACCGCCAGTAACATGCGCATCTAAATGAATAATGGCGATTTTTATTTATTTATCTTACACACCTCCATGCCAAGATCTCTCGGTTCTCTTCTCGCGAGGAGCTGCTCGAAAGGGTCGTCCATGTCCTCCTCGAACGAAGCCATATCACCCTCGACTGTTGAAAAAACGTTTAATATCGTATGGTAAAACAGCAATAATTATGGAGGGAAAACGTATCTGTTCGAGTGCGTGTGTGTGTGTGCGTGTGTGTGTGAACATGTACGTGTGTATGTATGTACACTAATTACGTATGTATACATGTGTTCTTCTCCGAGCGAAAGTCCACTAGGGGGTCGCACAGTAGCCATATTTACGCTGTTCTTTGTTTTGTTCTTTTGGCTTCATTTGTACGTGTGTGTGTGTGTGTACGTGTGTGTGTGTGAGTGTGTGTACGTGTGTGGGTGTGTGTACGTGTGTGTATGTACGTGTGTGTGTGTGTGTACGTGTGTGAGTGTGTGAGTGTGTACGTGTGTGTGTGTACGTGTGTACGTGTGTGTGTGTGTGAGTGTGTGTACGTGTGTGAGTGTGTGTACGTGTGTGAGTGTGTGTACGTGTGTGAGTGTGTGTGTACGTGTGAGTGTGTGTACGTGTGTGAGTGTGTGTACGTGTGTGTGTGTGTACGTGTGTGAGTGTGTGTACACGTGTGTGTGTGTGTACGTGTGTGTGTGTGTACGTGTGTGTGTGTGTACGTGTGTGTATGTGTGTACGTGTGTGTGTGTGTACGTGTGTGTGTGTGTACGTGTGTGTGTGTGGACGTGTGTGTGTGTGTGTACGTGTGTGAGTGTGTGTACGTGTGTGTGCGTGTGTGAGTGTGTGTGCGTGTGTGAGTGTGTGTGCGTGTGTGTGTGTAGTGTGTGAGTGTGTGTACGTGTGTGAGTGTGTGTACGTGTGTGAGTGTGTGTACGTGTGTGTGTGTAAGTCTACGTGTACGTGTCCGTGTGCATGTGCGTGTCCGTGTGCGTGTGCGTGTACGTGTGCGTGGGGAGAGCTGAGGAGGGGAGGGGAGGGGAGAGAGGTGTGGGAGGGAGGGACTTGCCGAAGAGAAGAGGGGAGAAGTGAGGAGAAAAGAGAAGAGAAGATAGACGAGAGAAGAGAGCCGCACAGAAAAGAAAAAAAAGAGAAAGGAAAACAGAAAAGAGAGAGAGAAAAAAGTAAACAAAGTTAAGAAAATAACAGAGGAGTAGAGCAGAGCGGAGTGGAGCGGAACGGAGCGGAGTGGAGTGAGAGGAGAGGAGAGGAGAGGAGAGGAGAGGAGAGAAGAGAAGAGAAGAGAAGAGAAGAGAAGAGAAGAGAAGAGAAGAGAAGAGAAGAGAAGAGAAGAGAAGAGAAGAGGAGAGGAGAGGAAAGAAGAGAAGAGAAGAGAAGAGAAGAGATGAGGAGAGGAGAGGAGAGGAGAGGAGAAGAGAGGAGAAGAGAAGAGAAGAGAAGAGAAGAGAAGAGAAGAGAAGAGAAGAGAAGAGAAGAGAAGAGAAGAGAAGAGAAGAGAAGAGAAGAGAAGAGAAGAGAAGAGGAAAGAAGA
>NW_028234439.1:16299238-16301738 GCF_977035675.1 Penaeus japonicus
ATTATAACAGTCAAGTGTGAATACAAATTTTAAGTGTAGTTATTATATGCTTTCAAAGGGAAAAAATAGTGTTTATATCATGGACAACAACAATTATAACACAGTCACTTAAACAGTCCCTTAGTGGTGATAATACTTGTAAAAGTAGACATAAACCTGAAACCACATAAGTTCCAGAGGAGTCTATGATTTTACAGACCACTGAATAGAAAGGATTTTTCAACAATATAAATAGAAGGAAAGTCAGTTTTGCTGGCCACTTGGAGAGAAAAAAATAAATGTAATGGCTAGTAATGGCTAATGGGAAAAAATCATGTAGAGAACAAAAAATGAAAAATTACTTAATACACAAATACATCCTAGATTTTCCAAAATACGAACTGCTATTATCAAATTCTTTCATATGAGTCCCGTATATTTTACGAGTCTCCGGGCAAGAGCGGTTCCCGTAACACTAATTTGGTCTTTTAGCGGGCAAGTTTAGAGAGTCTAGTTGAAAATTTGATTGTCAACAGTCATTATTATGTACTCGGGCACACTCTGGTGACTGGCCAATCATGCATAATGTGAGGGTGAGGTAAATGACGTCCACCTGAATCCTGTAGCTAATCAGTAACCCCAAATAATTCATTTCGCACACATACACAGAAATAAAAATAGCCAGCAAATACCAGATGGTTATCAGGTGCAATGAATTAAAGGAGCCGAACGGTGCCAATTGTGCACTCGCTAGCAACCAGACTATCTCACTCGCCCATCATTATTTTTTTTCTGCTTGATGATAATGAAAGAATTCTAAACCACAGATTTCATTGTAACCAGATATTCGGGATAGTAATGGCTCTTATCACATTTGACAATAATCGTGGGGTTAGACCTGCTGTCGACGATGGTATCATATCGCTTTAACTGAGGTTGTAATATCGGACCTTTGATCTTGGAGGCCACCAGAGCACGCACGACGAACAGGTAGTTAAAAGAAGCCCTTCGGCCCTCGAAGTTTTTGCACGCCAGAGATGGGTTAGTGTAGAAACAAACTCCCTGGCCGTACTTCGTCTCTTTGGTGGCCTGATGAACTTTCCACTCGAAGTTATTTAAACAGATACTATCCTTATGTGAACTCCTTACTTCCTTGAATACTTGGAGATCGTCAACTGAGGATGCACTGGAATCCTTCTTCAGTGAATTCTTCGTGGCTTGGAAGGACCGCCACAGTTGAGGATTCTGAATTCGCCTGATTCTCACAATCTTTAAACCTTCTGTGACAAGTGATCTATTAATGAGGGTTGTCACTTTATGGCATTCACTAGACAAGGGTGATAATAGAACTTTTACCATCTGTGTCTCTGGCAGCATGGGAGTCCACGTGAGGGGGAATAGGGACGTCTGTTTCTCTTCGACCAAATGTTTCCCTGGCCGCCGACGAACGGCTCGGACTTTGTTTGTTTCTTGGTTTGTCTGTGTCATGGAGTGGAAGTCTAAGATGTAGGTATGGTGCTTGATTTTCACCCGTATTTTCTCGTGCACTTTCTGGGAAAAATGGCTTTCGATTTTGGATGACAAATTTCCAGCATAAGATTTTTCTGTGCCGTGCCCATACGGAATCCAAAGGTTGTTGTCATCTAGGAAGTACCAAATATAATTGCTAGCAGGAATGTCCTGATTTGCAACAGGCTCAGTACAGAGCCTTCGCAAGCGCAATTTCTTACTCTGCAAAGAACTTGTAAGCTCTAGTTTCTGGAAGTCTGCTTTCCAAATATCTCGTCCTAGCAAGAGCAGTAAATCATTAATAGGAGGACTTTGCGATGATGGATCCAACCGGGGCAAAGTGACGCCATCTTGTGCTGGATCGCAGAAAGAAGTCTCCAGACACGTAGTTTGGAGGACTGGGAAGTTGTACCACTGGGAGGAAACTAAATCACTAATCTGCCAATGGAAATGGTGAGGGGCATGGAGTCGAGGACACCCCGTGCGTTCCTTTGCACAGAAGCCGTCCACGGAATCAAAACAAATCTCTTGGATGTCAACATTCCCTAGGACGTCAATGGACCAACATGTCTGATAACTCAACATTTTATCTTCAGTTTCCAGGGTCTCCTTTTTATTTTTGTCTTCTTGGTGTGGATTTTCAGCTTTGCCTTTCAGCTTATCTGGGAGTGTATTGCTAGCCTGTTCGGCATGACCCTGAGCTGAGTCTCCAGGGGAAGTATCGTTGGCATCTCCAGGACTTGCAATTTTAGCAATTTTAGTTACCCCATTCTGCTTTCTGGAGGGCATACTAGGTAAGTTTTCTTTTTCTCTAAGTTTTCCGCTCCGAAGGGGGATGGTAGGCTTAGAATCTGTATATAAGGCAGAATTAGCATCTGTTGAACTGGCTATGACATCTTTTATGGAATCATTTGTCGAAAGACCGTGCATCCTGAGAAGGAACCGACATGCCGGAGTATTCAAACTGTGATTCAAATGACACTTCGTATGGGGTCGCCTTCCTTCTCCTAAA
>NW_028234439.1:16309238-16311738 GCF_977035675.1 Penaeus japonicus
ATTCATCTCAAATGTTATCAATTCACAGTTTTCTTTGAGGAGCTCCCTTGTTAGCTTCTTCTGGTCCATTTCTTGCAGGCATTCTTGAAGTTCATTTTTGGCTCCAACAAAGTTCGTACCCTGGTCTGATCTAAGCTGACGAACTGGGCCGCGTCTTCCAATGAAGCGTCGATATGCATTCAGAAATGAATCTGTTTCCAGTGTATTAGCTGTTTCTATATGAATTGCCCTTGAGACCATGCAAGTGAATAGAACATCATATCTTTTAACTTCTTTGCGCCCTTCCTTGACAAAGAATGGTCCAAAGTAATCTACTGCACTATATGTGAAAGGAGGGGTAGGTTCAAGCCTGTCCGGTGGCAAGTCAGACATTTTCTGCTCTTGAAATGTACCTCTTAATCTCTTGCATGTGACACATCTAAAATTATGTCTTGCTACTATCGTGGAACCTCCTATAATCCAATAACCTGATGCTCTCAACTCATTCAAGGTTATACCTCTACCTTGATGATGAACTTTCTGATGGAAATGACATACTATCATTTCGGTTATGTGTGATACCTTCGGTAATATAGCTGGATGTTTGCTATTCGTGGTGAAGTTTGCATGCCTCATTCTTCCACCTATCCTCAAGATACCATCTTTATCTAAGTGATAAAGCCTGTTTCCCTTCTTCAATGGTTTTGCCTTGGTTGTTTCTTCTTCACTAGTCAGATACTTCAACTCTTGTTTCTCTTCTTCGAAGGCTTCATTTTGAACCTGTCTTAAAATTTCCTTTTCTGCTTCCTCCAGTTCTGTAACACTGGGTGGAACATATTTAGATTCCTTTGTTTCTTTTGAATCTTCAGTTGTTCCTTTGACAAGTTTCTTGAATCTGTGTTAAAGGCGTAAGCATAAAGCAATTGCCTTCTTTGCTCTATGCCAGTCAGAAAATTATTCCAACCTTGGAAGAATTGCATTGCTTTCTTTAGTTTGAGTCTTATGTGAAGAAACATTCTTGACCTCTGGGTCATTTTCTTTTAAAATCATCTTCTCAGATGATAAATCGGCTCTAAAGGTAGGCTCCCAGAGGAAGTCTGGTCCATTCCACCATGAAGAATGGTTAATCAGATCTTTAACACAGAGACCACGTGAAGCAGCATCAGCAGGGTTTATTATTTCCTTCACTTTAGTTTGTGAGGAGAGAAAGCCACATTTCTTTTCACCATTAATTGTGACCTTGTGGACCTTTAATGTACTTGCTAAGACTTGATCTGACACAGCATCTTGACACTTCTCAATGACTCTACCTATGATACTCCAGCCTAACATTGTTTTTCTGGCATAGGGTTCATCATCCTTTCCAAGGATCAATTCCCTTGGTTTAATAGCACGCATACAAGTCAAGCCAATCAAGAGTCCTATTTCGATGTTACTATCATATGCCATGATTTTGGGTGCTATTCTTTGTAGATGAGGCCATCCTTCTACACTTTCTGGCCTTGATATTTGATCCCTTTTAGCTGGAATATCTCTTCGTGAATATGTTGCTGGAAGTGACACGTCTGTACATTCATTTATGCCATTTAGTCCCTTATTTTTTGTACTTTCAACTGTTTCTTCTCCTAATACTATTGCTAATTTTAGGTGGATTTTGTGGCCCTTAGTTCCTAATTTATTCAAAATGGATTCTTTTATGAAACAGGCATCTGATTGTTCCTCTAATAATGCATAAACTAAGATTCTGTTACAAACATTACTTTCATGATGTAACCACACTGGCACTATCATTGTATTTGTCATACACTCTGTGTGCTTTATCTTTACCTTATTGGAGACTATATCATTTTTGGGCTCTTCACTAACCTTATCTGAGGTGATATTGTCCTCAGCTGTTGACCTTTTGTACAGAGTTACAGTTTTCTCAGCTTCTCTTTGTTTGATCCTTTTAAGTAAAGCTTCCCTTTCCTTGATTCTTTCAAGTATAGCCTCGTGAAGAGAAGTTGGATGACATCTTTTACACACTGCACACATCTTTCTTTTTCTACAATTTTTAATGATATGGCCAAACTTTAAACAACCTCTACAAATAAATGACCCTTGGACATATTCCATTTTTTCTTTATTACTGAGTTCACCAAACTCTTTACACGAATCTAGATCATGTACTCCATTACAGTAGTGACAATGGAATTTCTTTCTTACATTTAGTCCTTTGTCATCTCTTTTTAACTCTGATTCCTTAACCCCAGTTGAGTTGGCCACTAACCTCTTTGTTCCAACTCTACTAGTTTGCGATCTAACTTCCTTCTTACTCTTTAAGTCACCTATATCATACTTTTGACTTATTGATATCACTGCACAATAAGAAGAAATTGGATGGCAAGCTTTCTTTGCCTCTACTTCTATAAATTCACAAAAAAACATTAAATGTCGGATAACCTGAACCATTTACAGACCATTTATAGACTATAGAGTTCCACCTTTCTATTAGAGATGGAGATAACTTTTGTAACATCTT
>NW_028234439.1:16319238-16321738 GCF_977035675.1 Penaeus japonicus
CCATCAAAGAAATAATACCACAAAAATACACTTGCGGGAACATCGTCTTCCGTTTTCTCCGTTGAGAGCCTTCTTAGGTTGAGAATCTTATCCCGCGAAGAGTCCTTCAGAGTAAGAGTGATCAAGTCAGCGCTCCACAGATCACGTCCCAGGAGAGAGAGCAGGGGGTTCGTTGGCGTCACGAGCGCCGTGTCCAGACGAGGGATTGTGACGCTCTCTTGACCTGGATCACAATACGCTCTTTCAAGACTAATTACTTGTGAATTCTGCAAATTGAACCACTGTTCACTTATCTCACTCACCTGCCAATGGAAGTGTTCTTTTGCGTGCAGTCTCGTGCATCCTTCAGCCTCAAACTGACACTTTCCTTCCACTGAGGAGTAGCAGATTTCTGGCACTGGCACATCTCCTTTGTAGAAGTGTGACCACACACTGGTTGACGTCCCTCTTTGGGGGTTGGGAGACAGGGCGCTCAAGCTTGAAGAAGTGGACAACCTTCGCACGTGTCTCTGACTGCATGCCTGATTTGCCAGGGATTGGTTTTGGGCGAGCACTGCTGCTATTATGTCTTTGGGACACCCATTAGAAGGAAGTCCATGGCTTTCGAGGAGCTTACACACGGACGGCTCAGTTGTGTAATGGTTCAGTAGACAAGATGACAATCCACAGTTACCGCCTCGGATTACAAAATTCAGGCAGATGTGCAGAGAACTACAGAGTCTGCGTCCACATTTACCTTTATTGTAACTCTGACAAACATCCAATGACTTTACAGGACTTAGTTCGCTGAATGTACACCGAATCAGTTTACAAAGCGTTTTAGAAGGCAATTTATCCATGTTGAAACTCTGCAATATTTTACGGTTATGGTCAGTGGTCCAACAGTGTCCCAGAGAGCAAGAGTCGTCCATACAATCCCCCAATACAAAACGTGGACAGACGTGGAGCTCGTCACACGATTCCCAAGCATAGCAGAAATCAGCGCTTATATGAGTGCCACATATGATGATTTTAGGCCTCAGCTCCACAATCTCGTCATTGAGATTAAAGGTATTGGGATATGTGGCTATGGTATCTCGCACGGCGTTCTGGTTGAGTCCATGTTGTTCCAGAAGGGTAAGGAGGCTCGCCCGGAAGTCCTCATACTTTGTAAGCGTCTCCACCAGTTTCTCACGGTGTACCCACAGACTCGAGATCTGAGACTTGTAGGAGGGAAAGCGCTGTATGCTCCCCCTTCTACTCAAGTTGCAGCTGATGTTCTATGGAGTGAAATAAAAGGACGTTGGTTCAGATTCGCTCGTACCTTCTCATTGTTAAAATATGTTAGATTCATTATATCAGATGCTAGTTCGTTGTACTCTGTACTTTTTTTGTTTTTTGTTTTTGTTTTTATGATAATAGGTTTCCCGGTAGAGATAAGAGTATCCGATCATCTACGGATTTACATGTAATATTGTGCTAACTGGTCTTAAGTCGTCTTGAAGTAGTCATAAAATGCTGCAATATATTTTCTCCACGAAATGAAATGCTTAAACAAGAGGATATATGAAAGTAAATATTTTATCTGTATGATCAAAAGTAACAATTTTATTCTAACTGGTTATATATCAAACAATTTTTTGGTGATCAGAAGTTTTTTGGAATTCAAACTTTTATAAATATTTTATGACGTTTAATTAATTTCCCTTATATAATTTTTTTTCTTTTTTTATGACATTTAAAAGTGTTCCGAACTATTTTATAACTGTAAACCCCATAAATAACACTGAAAGGAAAACGATAGTTTTATGTGTGTGTACGAGCGTGCTTTTATTATGATCATTATTATTATCATCATACCATTATTATTACCAATATCATTATATTATCATTATCATCATCATTATCATTATGATCATTATCATTATCATATCTATTTATTTATTCATTTATTATCATTTTGTGTGTGTGTGATTATGCATGGCTGTCATTATTAACTTTATTGTTGAAGTTTAATATCAATATTCACCTTCACAGCGACCTCAAACTCGTCAATAGGAACATCGTCATCACTATCTGCAAGAATAAAATGAACAAAATGAATAAAATGAATAAAATGAATAAAATGAATAAAATGAATAAAATGAATAAATTGAATAAAATGCATAAAATGAATAAAACATGTGAGATAAAATGAATAAGTGAATAGAATGAATAAAATGAATAAAATGAATAACATGAATAAATGAATAAAAAGGAATAAAATGAATAAAATGAATAAAATGAATAAAATGAATAAAATGAATAAAATGAATAAAATGAATAAAATGAATAAAATGAATAAAATGAAAAAAAGGCATAAAATGAAAAAAATGAATAAAATGAATAAAGGGAAAAAAATGCATAAAATGAATAAGATGAATAAAATCAATAAAATGAATAAAATGAATAAAATGCATAAAATGAATAAAATGAATAAACTCCATAAATTCACTAAAATGCATAAAATGAATAAAATGAA
>NW_028234439.1:16331738-16346738 GCF_977035675.1 Penaeus japonicus
GAAGAAGAAGTAACAAAGTTTGGTGTAACATTTTCTTCTTTGTAATGAAGAAAGGAAAAGTAATATACAACAATTTAAAAACTTACATATCTTGCGTATGGTCCAAAACACCACCTGTTAATCATTGCTCTATCATCATCATGAGTATCATTATCATCACCATTATTGTTTTCATTATTATCATCATTATCATTATATTTTTTATTATCATCATGAATGATATTATTATTATTATTAGCATTGGTATTTTGAAGCCACTGGTTATGTGGACCTTCTATTTTTCGCATGACCATATGTCGGTAAGATACAGTACTTGATATTCACTAACATTATATTGCTTGTAAGTTAACAGTTTCCACTGGGAATTTTAATCTCTCTCTCTCCCTCTCCCTTCCCTTCTCCTTCAGTCACCTCCTCCTCTCTCTCTCTATTCTCTCCTCCTCTCCCCTCTTCTTTTCTTACGCCTCTCTACTCTCTCTCGCTCTCTCTCTCTCTCTCTATATATATATATATATATTTTTTTTTTTTTTTTCAGGTCAGTTCTCTGGTTTTCGATGCAATTTTCCAGTAGTTTTTTTCCCCTTTGACTCCATATATATGATGATAATACTAATACCAATGCTAATATTAATGATAACCATCCATTATCGATGTGCCCATTATCATTCGATTTAGAATTTCTCTAGCACATAATACTATAGTTTATGTTAAAGTGAGTATCAAAGAAAACGTTAGAATATTGAGGAATAACTATAGTAACCATTTTTCGAATAATTGTATGCCGAGACATCTCTAAACATTTTGAAGGACTCATAGATAACTCGTTCCCATAGATGAATATGCAAATACGTAGGCTGATAGGTGTGTTATCAGATAGATTGACTGTTGCATATATTAGAAGGAATCTTAAGCAGTTGATACCGGGAAGATGCACAATCCACCATGGTTTTTCTTTTACTGTATATATACATACACACACACACACACACACACACACACACACACACACACACACACACACACACACACACACACACACACACACACACACACACACACACATATATATATATATATATATATATATATATATATATATATATATATTATAAAAGTCGTTACAAAACCGCTTACTGTCTTAACTTCACCTATTCCTGGAAATAAAAAAATATATTTAATTTTGTATCATTACTTTTATTTAATCGTTTGACTAACGTGTTTTTTTTGTTAATTTCTTGTCTAATTGTCTACATTATAATTTTCATTCTATTCTTTTCCTGACAGGTGAATCCAGACCAACAGACCTAAGAACATAAGAAGAAGAAGAAGAAGAAGAAGAAGAAGAAGAAGAAGAAGAAACGAACGAAAAAGAAGAAGCGCAGAAGAAGCGAGAAGATGGAACTAAGATCAGAAACGAAGATCAGACGAGAAGAAGTAGAGAGAAGAAGAAGAAGAAGAAGAAGATGATGATGAAGACGATGTAGAAGAAGAAGAAGAAAAGAAGAAGAAGAAGATGAAGAAGAAGAGAAGAAGAAGAGAAGAAGAAGAAGACAAGAAGAAGAGAAAAATAGGAGAAGAAGACGAAGAAGAAGAAGAGAAGAAGAAGAAGAAGAGAAGAAGAAAAAGAAGAAGAGAAGAAGAAGAAGAAGAAGAAGATGATGATGATGAAGAAGAAGAAGAAGAAGAAGGAGAAGAAGAGAAGAAGAAAAAGAAAAAGATGAAGAAGAAGAAGAAGAAGAGAAGAAGAGAGGAAGAGAAGAAGAACAAGAAAGAAGAAGAACGAAGAACAAGAAGAAGAGAAGAAGAGAAGAAGAAGTAGAGAAGAAGAAGAAGAAGAAGAGAAGAAGAAGAAGAAGATGAAGAGGAAGAAGAAGAGGAAAAAGAAGAAGAAGAGAAGAGGAAGAAGAGAAGAAGAAGAAGAAGAGAAGAAGAAGAGGGAGAAGAAGAGGAAAAAGAAGAAGAAGAGCAGAGGAAGAAGAGAAGAAGAAGAAAAGAAGAAGAGGAAGAAGAAGAGAAGAGGAAGAAGAGAAGAGGAAGAAGAAGAGGCAGAAGAAGAGAAGAAGAAGAAGAAGAGAAGAGGAAGAGAAGAAGAAGAAGAAGAGAAGAAGAAGAGAAGAAGAAGAAGAAGAAGAGAAGAAGAAGAGAAGAAGAAGAGAAGAAGAGGAGGAGAAGAAGAAGAAGAGAAGAAGAAGAAGAAGAGAAGAGGAAGAAGAAGAAGAAAAAGAAGAAGAGAAGAGGAAGAAGAGAAGAAGAAGAAGAAGAGGAAGAAGAAAAAGAAGAGAAGAGGAAGAAGAGAAGAGGAAGAAGAAGAGAAGAGGAAGAAGAGAAGAGGAAGAAGAGAAGAGTTAGAAGAAGAAGAGGAAGAAGAAGAGAAGAAGAAGAAGAAGAGAAGAGGAAGAAGAAGAAGAGAAGAGGAAGAAGAGAAGAAGAAGAAGAAGAGAAGAGGAAGAAGAAGAGAAGATATTCTTTTAACATCAATAGTAAATCAATTTGCATAATGAATAATCAATAGGAATACATTTGATTTATGTTTGATCATGCAATTGCAATTGACAATTTAAGAAATATTCTTATAATTTAAAGTTAATGATGTCTCTAATATCATGAGGTAGCAGGTTCCAGATCATGAGTCCACGTATTTGTATTTATAATTTGTATCTATATTGACTTTTTTTTAACACAGTATGCGTTTCCTACAATTTATATGGGCAGTAGCCATTGTGGATGATTCTCATGAATAATTTTATGAATGAAAACACTTGTATCATATGCATTTTAATTGGATTTTTTATCGTTATAATTTGTAAAAATGTGGTAGGAACTGACTAACATTGTCCAATGCAATTCTGGCAATAAAGTTTTGTAGTCTTTAAGCAATAGTTAATGATGCTTAGATTTTAAATTTCGAATCTTATGATTGTGTCTATATGAATTTAGATTATAAGAATGATCAGGGATTTTTAAAGATACATTTAAGTTGTTTACTGAGTCACTATGAAGAAAATGTGAATCATCGGCGTATAACACTAGAGGGTTGTTATAGGCTATGATTGATAAATCATTCATGAAAATCGTGGGAATTAAAAATCGGGGGCCTTAAAAAGGGGTCCTTTCTATGCTTGGGGCTGTTTAAAGTTTAGAAAGGGGGGCCCATGTTTTTAGGTTTTTCCTGATTGTTGTTTATGTTGTTATAAATTCCATTAGTAATCTATAATATCGCTGATTCAGTAGATACATTATTTCTAAAACAATATTATACTTTAGATAATAGGTTACTGG
The DNA here is from genome assembly GCF_977035675.1 of Penaeus japonicus. Lineage (NCBI taxonomy): Eukaryota > Metazoa > Arthropoda > Malacostraca > Decapoda > Penaeidae > Penaeus > Penaeus japonicus. Next base: position 16,335,018 of record NW_028234439.1, read on the forward strand.
CCTCCAAAGAATTAGCCCGAAGGGGTTTGCTAATTTTTTTTTCTCAAAAGGTTATGTTAAAAAAATAAGGAGATAATGTGGCCCTTTTTCTTTATCTACCAAAATTGAAAAAATTTATGTTGAAAAGTTTTCCAAAGCGGAAAGGAAAAAAAAACCCAATTTTCAGAGGGTGTTTAAAAAAAGATCGTTGATAACAGAAAAAGCAAAAGCAATTTCCGTAATTTTGCACTTTGTTTTATTTATAGGTGGGAGCCCTTTTTGATCTGTGTTTGTTTCGTGTTAGAATAAATTTTTTGGTTTTTAAGTTCCAATTTCTCAGAGAGGAGGCAAAAACCCCATCAATCCACCAAAAAAAAAAAGGGGCAAAAAAAAATTTGGGCTTTGGGGGGAGAGGAGAAAAAGAAAGGGGGAGAGAGGAGGGAAAAGAGAGAGAGTGAAGATGAGGGGAGAGAGAGAGAAAGAGACGGGGGGGGGGGAGGGGGGAAACGGGGGGAGAGAGATGGGGGGAGAGAGGGGCGGGGAGAAAAAAGAGAGGAAGGGGAGGGAAGAAAAGGGGAGAAGGGGAGAGAAAAGGGGGAGGGAAAGTAAAAAAAAAGAGAGAGAGGGGAAGAGAGAGAAAAGGAGAGGGGGAAAATGGGGGGAAAAAAGAATAAAAAAAGGGGAAAAAGAAAAAGGGGTAAAAAAGAGAAAGGAAATAAAAAAAATAAAAAAGGGGGGAAACAAAATGGGGGGGGGGTAAAAAAAAAAAAAAAAAGAAATATGTGGGGAAAAAAGAAAAAGGAAAAAAAATTTAAAGGTAAAAAAAAATTTTGGGGGGAAAATTTTTCTTTTTTTTTTTTTTCAAGACCCAAAGGTTATGTTTTTTTATTTTTCCCTTTGATCAGTAGAATGATTGACAAGGTTTTCTGATTCCCAAAGCAGTGCGAGATTTAAATTTAAGCTATTTACTTCGAACTTGTTATAAAAATAAGGGGCCCTTTCCGGAAAAATTACATTTTATTCATTAAAAACGCTAGCTTTCCCATTTGTGCATTTAATATTTATATATATAAAATTTTATATATATATATTTTTTTTTATTTTTTATATTTATTTATATTTTTTTTTTATATAATTTTTATGTTATTTTTATATAGTATATATAATTTTTAATATTTTAAAGTATATTTTATATTTATTTAAATAATATATACAAAATTTTAAGATATAATTATTTTTTTAAAATTTATTTATTTTATTATATAATTTTTATATTTTTTTATATATATATATATTTAAAATTTTAATATATTTTATTTCATATTAAAATTTATATATTAAATTTTTATAAGTTATAAAATATAAATTTATATTATTTATTATATATATTATATAATATAATTTATATATTTAAAATATATATAATATTTTTTTTAAAATTAAAAAATTTTATATTATCATTTTTTTTCGTATAGTTTATTTATATATAAATTTTTTTATTTTATAATATATTTTTAATATATTTTTATATACCTTATATAAAAAATATATTATTTATATATACATTTATATTATATACATTTTTATATATATATATTTTTATATATATATTATTATTTAAAATTATATTTTACTTTTATATAGTATTTTATATTGGGTTTTATATATATAATATATATATTAATTTTTTATATAAAATTTATTTAATATTTTTACATACACCCCACAAACACACAACACCAAAACACAACACACCAAACCCCCAACACACACACACACCACACACTAATATTTATTTTTTTATATATATTTTATTATATTTTTTATATATTAATTTTATATTTTCACTGATAACATTTTATAAAACCCTTTTTTAAGTATTTTTTTTTCTTTATAGTATAATTATATATATATATTATTTTTATATAATTTTAATTTTTTTTATTTTTTAAAAATATATATTAAAATTTTTTTATTTTAAAATTATAAAATATATAATTTTCATTATTTTATTATAACTTGATATAAAAAAAAACCCAATTTAAAAAATATATTTTTTTTTTTATAAAATATATATATATTTTAAAAATTAAACGTATATATATTTTATAATTATATATATAAATAATATATTTTTATATTTTTATATTTATATAAAATATAAAAAAAAAATAAAAAAAACAACATAAAACCCAAAAAAAATATATATATATATCTATATATATATATATATATATATTTTATAAATTTTATTTAAACCCCAAAAAACAATATCCCGTGTGGGTGTATGTTTGGGGGTGTCTGTGTTTCCCCTTTTGGGGAAGTACAAAATTTCTTATAAAATAAATTTTAAAATTTAAAAACTATATAAATATTATATATTTATATATATATATATTTTCATTTTTTATATTTAAATTTTTAATTAAAAATTTTATTTTATATATATATTTTTATATTTTAAAGTTTTAAAATATATACATATATAAATATATATTATATTATATATATATTTTATTTTATTTTATATATATATTTTAAAATATAATTTTTAAAATAAATATTATATTTTTATATATATAATATATATATATATTTTTATAAAACACCCCAAAAACAGTATTTAAAAATATATAATTTTATTTATATATATATATATATATTTATATTATATATAATTTAAACACACCCATTTTTCTCTCTCTCTTTTTCTCTTTCTCTTTCTCTTTTTCTCTCTTATATATATATATTATATTATTTATATTCTATATATAAATATCATTAAATATATTTTTAAAAATTATATTTATATATATATATATTATAAATATATATTAAAATATATTTAAAACACACACAGTATCTATTATTATCTATTTATATATATTTATATTATATATATTTATATTATATTTATTATATTTGTGTGTGTAATTATACATATTATTTTTTGTATAAAATTTTATAAATTTTAAAATATATATATATATATATAAATATATATATATTATATAAATTTAATATATGTGTATATATATTGTAAAATATATATATATATAATATTTATATTTATAAATATAGGGAAAGTATATTTTATATATATATAAAGTATATATATATATATATATATATAAATATATTTTATATAATAATATATTACAGTTTATATATATATATTTTTTTATATATATATATTATATTAAATATATTTTAATTATATTATTATATTTATTATATTTTATAATTGTAGATAGATGAACACCACACACATATTATAATATGTATTTTATATTAATATTATTTATTTATATATTTTTATATATTATTTATATTATATAAATATTATTTATATATATATATTTATAATATAGAAATTTTAATATATATATTTGATATATATAAAATATAGATCACAAAAATACAAAACAGATTAATAAAACCGGCACGCATAAAAGGAAACTTGCGACTTTCGATTTTTTTAATAAAATTTCCTCATCAGGGGGTGCAACCCAAAAAAATGCTTCCCTGTGAGGAATTTTTTCCTTCAATGGCGATTTTAGGGGGGGAGAGAGAGGAAAAGAGAGAAAGTTGTTTTAAAGCAACACACACAACACACACCCACACCCCACACACCACAACACAAACACACCAACACACAATATAAAAATTAATACATATAATAAATAATTAAAATTTAAATTATAATACGCATGAATTTTCCTTCTCTTCTCTCCCCTCCCCTTTTAATATTATAATATATAATATATTTTTAAATTTATAATTTTTATAGAAATTTTATAAGAAATTTATAAAAATTTTAAAATTATTATAATTAATATATTATTTAATAATATATTTTTATTCATAACATACTACTATATATGCGACCAAAAAAGTGAAACTTTTCCCCAACGTAATCCCCCATTTAGAACATTCCTATCCTAAAAAAATCAACAGGTAACGAGTAGCCTAAAGACTATTTCCTCCAAAACATTCCGGGATCAAGAACGCCGAAAATCCCCTCAAAAATATTCTTACCAAAACTTTCCCCAAAAAAAGGTTTAAGTTGGGTCGACCCCGTAATTGCCCGCCCTCTTGGGGGGGAAACTATTTAGATGTCGCTTCGCTGCAAATTCGTGAATAACAGCGGTCTCAATTGCAAAGGGGAAGGGCTCGAAAGTCAACTCGACTCAAGTGACAGTGGGGTTGGGGTTTCCAAGAGGAAAAAGTTGTTCAATTAGGTTACACGAAAAGGGTGGAGGTCTGGCAGTATAACACCCGGTGGTGTAGTTATGCGGTACCCCCGAGTATAGATTCGCCACGAAGGGCGTGTATTCAAAAGTACGGGTCAACAGGCATGTTATAGGACATTTTTTTTATCTATTTTGGGAATGTATTTCATGTATGCATACTTACAAAAATTTGGCGCATATACTTTTAATAATACACACACACACCACACACACACCACAACACAAAATTATTTTATATTATTTTTAATATAATATATAAATTATATTATTATATATGTATGTATAATTTATATTTATTTATATATATTATATATATATTAATACATCAAATTATATATATATTTTTTATAATTTATATATTAATATATTTATTAAGAGAGAGAGAGAGAGAGAGAGAGAGAGAGGAGAGATTTGATTTGATAAGATTTATTTCCCGAAAGTGTACATGCCCCGCTAAAAGAGCAAGTATCAACCCATCTATCCAAAAATGGCAGCCCCTACTTTGTTTTTATTCAAACATTAATTTTTCTACTTTAAGAGCTGCTCATAGTGTTTACCCCAGTACAAGCCCTTTTCTAGTCGGTAAAAAAAAATTTTTTTCGCCCATAATCAAGCCAGCATCAACGTAGAAATTATATAATCAACAAATGATTTTCTTTGTACAGTGTTGCACGAAAATATGTGAGTTTTTGTACAGCAAAATAGGGGAATGTATGTGATTTTAGAGAGAGAGAGAGAGCGAGAGAGAGAGGGGGAGAGAGAAGAAGAGAGAGAGGAGGAGAGAGGGAGGGGAGGAGAGAGAGAGAGAGAGGGAAAAAAAAAAGGGGAAAGAGAGAAAAGAGAGAGAGAGAGAGAAAAAAAATGTCCCCCCAAAATGTTTTCTTTTATTTGATTTCTATTTTTATAGAATTACTTTCTCCCTTTTTTTCCCCCCAAAAGGGGAGAGGGAAACTTCAAGAGTTTCCAGATGTACGATACCAGCGGCCATGGTGATCCCCTTTAACACGGACTCAATCGCTTCTGCAATGCATTTGAACAGACCCCCAATGCAAAACCTGTGAACCCCCACGACCGTCAAGGGAGGGGGGGAGGAGAGGGAAGAGGAGAAAGCAAAGGGAGAGAGGACATGGGGAGAAAAAAGGAAAGTGAGGAAAAGGGGAGAAGAAGGAGAAGGGGAAGAGGAAGGGATCGAGGAAAGGGAAAAGAAGGATAAAAATAAGAGGAGAAAAAGAAAAACCCCAAACGAAGGAGGGGGGAAAAGGGAAGAGAAGGAGAAGTACCCGTGCAACCCCTTTTGGTCAACACATCTAACGCCCCCAAATCTTGTGGCTCAAAAGGGTACATTGCACTCGGGAAAAAAAGAAAAAACTCAAGATGATTAAAAAGGCGGTGTTAATATGGCGGGAAAAACCAGATACTTTGCCTGAAAACCCGGGGACAGGAAGGGAAAAGTGACTGGAAAGTGAAAGTAAAGAAAGAAAAAAAGGGAAAAAATTGAGGATTTGAAGAATGTTTGGGGAGATGTAAAAAACTCGTTGGGGTAAAAATAATATTTTTGACGTTTAAAAGATAAAATTTAAAGGTTGTACAACTTTAAAATTTTAAAACTATTTCAAATGAAAATAATGAATAGGATACATTCTTGTGCAAATTTAAAAGGGGGCCATGAAATTTCATTCTACATCCTCTGTGAATTGGAAAAAAAAAACAACAAAAAAAAAAAATCATAATCCAAAAATTTTATGTATGCTGAGTGTTAGGATCCATCGCGATTTTACACGACCCCCCAAAAACCCCACCCCAACCAACACACACACACCTCACAAAACACCAAAAAAAACATACAGCACATACCGCACCATAAGCAAAGCACACACACCACCGTACACGCACTACACCACACCCTACAAAAACACACACCCAACCACACACGCACACAACACACTAAAAAAAAACCCTTCACACACCCGCAAAAACCCACACACTCCAAAACACAACTCAACCCACACGCACATAAACCCCAAAAAAAACCACGCACACACCCCAACACACCCCGCACACACAACCATCTTCCCATCGTAATCGCAACGTCCTCACCCTTAGGGGTTTTTTGCGAGAGAAATTTTTGTGAGTAATTTTCTTCAGGGGCGTTGAAAAAAGTTAGTGTACCGTAACGTTGGGTTTAAAATTTTTTGTGCACTTAAAAATTTTTGTCCCAGGGGGTTATAACAGTGGGGCATTTGTGGCTAAGAGGACCTATGTAGTCTTTCCCCTTATTTTTTCGTACGTTCTTATAAAGGAGAATTAAAAGATATATGAATTAAAAGATATATGAATGAAAAGATATAATACCCATAACGAAAGGTAGAGGATCTGCCTTCCTGTTGGCTTTCCCGGACCACATAAATGAAAAAAAAAAAAAAAAAAAAGTGTGAAAATTTAAATTTTTCACCCACCCTCTTTACAAACCCCTAAAAAAGGGGCTATTGAATCAACTCAGCATAATCATGGGGGTTAGAAATACAGGAGATTTTTTTAACATTGGGGGAATCATGGGGATTTTCAACGAATGTATCCAATCAACACCGGGGGAATTTTGTTTTTGCATATCCCCCCCCCCTTGGGGGAATTTGTTTTTTTGAAGGTTAATTTCCATGGCTTTGGTTTCGGGATTCCACAAATTACCTAATGGGGTCCCCTTTTTGCCTGCTTTTATCAGTTTGGGGGTTGCTGGGAAGGGGACATATCAAAAACGGGGGGGGGCGTAAACCACGCGGTACATTACTGAAATCTTTTTTTCCCAAAGGTTTTTCTTTTTTATTTGGGACAAAAAGGGGTTTATTATTGCATGTGGGGGCATTCGGGGGAAAACTTGGGTTAAATATGTATATTTTTTTTTTTTTTTGTTTTTTTTTATTAGTTACCTATTAATTTTTTATTTTTTTTTTATATATTATATTATATATATTTATATATATATTTATATATATGTAATGTATGTATTATATTACTTTTCATATATATATTTATAATTTATTTTAATATATGTTATATATTTTTAGATTTTTGTATATTTATATATAATATATATATTTTATATATATATATATTATATGTTAAATTTACTGTTTTATGTAGTTTTTTATATACATATTATATATATATATATATATATATTTTTATATTTATATATATATATATATATATTTTTTATATATGAAACACAAAAAAAACAGAGTAACGTTTCGCATAAAAGAATTTAAACCAGTCCTATTTGAAAGGTTTAAAAATTTTCAGTGTTATTACATATATACACCACACACACCAGTGTTACCCCATTTTGAAGAAACTTGAAACAATGCTCCGTGACTGACTTCCAGATGCCAGTTCGGTCGCTTCGACACGCTACTTTACGGCGACCCCGACCAAAAGGAATTCGGTGGGGCGCGCGGAGGAATACTCAAACCCCTCGCTCCTCCAAGCCCCATGTTCGGCAAACCCGGGAGGATGCCTTTTATTCGGCCCCTGGCTGATTGGTTAGTTGTTTTCAATTTATACACGTACTTACACTTTTAAAAAGGGTTTTACTTTACACTCTAAGGTATCCCCTTTACAATTAAAAATTTCTTCGTATTTTTAACATTCTTCGCGATTACATATTTAAAAAGTTATCAACCGTGTAAAACCAGATTATTACCACTCGCAATTTTGATATGTTATGGGTTATAGTGCCCAGTAGCACTATTTCTTGTTTCCTTCTCATTAACACTTCGGTTTTAAGACACTCGGCCAAGGGGGACTTTGTTCAGTAGTAAATGTGAATTTTTTTTTTTACATCAAAGGGAAAATATAGTTTGTTTTTAATTTCTTATTGGGGTTTTTAAAGTGATGTTGTATATTTTTAATTTCTTTTTTTGTTTTAAAACATGAAAAAATTAGTTTACTTCTTCAATTGTAATTTTTCAGGTTAGCAGTCAGTGGTACCAAAATTATAATGCATTCCCGTGACAGACATTAAAGCAAAATGCATCGGAATGAGGATAGAATTTTATTTTTTTCTTTATTGGCGAAGAATAAAGATAGTTATTGAACTTGAATGACCAAAAGTAGTATTGAATTGATCTTCCCCCGGCCCCCGTTACTTGCTAAGTTTTAGGATTTCACTGAAATTTAAAATTTAAACAAGCTATTTAAAATTTTTACATGATTATCTTTTTGATTTCTCTCGACATGAACAAAAAAGAAAACGAACAAATAATGCATAGAAATCAACCCCCCCCCCCCCCCCCCCCCCCCCCCCCCCCCCCCCCTTCCGACGTGTTTAAAAAAATCGCTTGCTCCCCTTTAAAACCCGTAAACAAATTTCGATTGTATGACTTTGATTGTGACTTTCTTAACCTTTAATTGCAGTCTGCCGTAAGAATTTGCAAAAAAAATCGGTTAATACATTTTTTGGGTTCTGTGCACTATTTTCCAAAAACAAAAACTTTTTAAAATTTGGGAGTTTAAAGAAAAAAATTCCCAAAAAAAAGGATTCGATACAAGATTCATATCATTTTTCAAAGCTACTTATGATAGTATTTGTTTTGCTTTTTCATTTATGAATGGAGTTTTGACAACATATGCTTATTATCATAATGTCACTTTCATTTTATCATAAAATTGGCTTTAAACGGTCGAGTTAGACGGCAGTTAGCTATTATATACAGAACATTGTAAAGGGTCCAAATAGTTATAGTTTTTATTTATCTGGTTATTGACAAAACACTATATTTTTGGATATGATTTAACATTTTATATTTTCCCTGTAAGATTACTTAATGACCCCCCCCACACACACACCCGCCTCACTTGATAAGTCTCTCTCATTTATATATTAAATTTTTTATTCCACCCTGTGAACTTCTTTCTGAAATGTAGAAAAAGAATGGTTCTGAATAACAGCCCAATAATCACACAATCTTTCTTCTCTTGCACACCCCACACACAACACACACACCCAACAACCCACACACACACACACACACACACACAACCACACCACCCCCAAAAAAAAAAAAAACAAAAAAATTCCAGCATCACTATTCTTTTCTCTTTTCCCTCACCCTGCATATTTTTTTTCTTTCTAGCCATATAAGGATCGGTTCGGAGGGCGCAGTTCCTCCGCTGGCGGTTAAAGGTGGCGGTGCTGGCCAGTTGTTCGTGTTGTGAGGATCGAGTGGGTTATGCGCTCGTCCGCTTCAAGGTCTCGCTCGGACCCATTATATTTCCGATTGTCATAATTTGGGTAAATTGTATTTGATATTGTGATTTTAAAATTTTAATAGTAATATAATTAGTAATAGTAATATTAATAGTTATTGTAAGTTATTGTCTGGTAATAGTAATAGTGTTTGTAATAGTAATGTAATGGTAAAAGTAATAGTGATGTGATGTGATTGAATGTAATTAGAATAGTAATTGTATGTCAAGTAATTGTATAGTAATGTAATTGTAATAGTATGTAATTTAAAAGTTATAGTAATAGTAATAGTCATGCAAAGTATAAAATAATTTGACGTTATAATAAATTTTTAAAGGTAATTAGCGAGGGAAATCGTATGATGATATAATGTATGTGATATAAGTAATTTCAAACCCTTTTAGTTTAAATTTTTAATTAAAAAAATAATTTGGGAATAAAAATAATAGTTATGGTTTTAAATAAAGTAATAATAGTTTAGTAATAGGATGGGAAAAACAAAGTAAATTTAATAAGGAATAATTGGGTTGAAAAAAACAAAATCGTAAGAGAAAAAAAAAAGGGGGGGGAAGATTTTAAGGTGCAACGGGCGGAGGGAAAATAAGAAGTTAGGAATAGACGAGCGTAGAGATGGGGGGAAGGAGTAAGTCCCAGGTGGGCCCCCCACTTCCCCCCTTACCCCCCCTTCCCCCTCCACCCCTCCCATTCCCCCCCCCATTACCTCCCATCACCCCCTTTTTTTTTTCCCCCCCCCCCCCCCCCCCCCACCCCACCCCCCCTCACCCCCCCCCCCCCCCACCTCCCGCCAAACCTTCCACTCCTCCTCCTCCTCCTCCTTCTCCTTCTCTTTCTCCTCCTCCCCCTCCCCCACCTCCACCACCTCCTTTTCCTCCTCCTCCTCCTCCTCCTCCTCCTCCTCCACATCCACCTCCTCATTCTCGTCTCCTTCTTCCTCTTCCTCCTCCTCCTCCTCATTCACGTCCCCTTCTTCCTCTTCCCCCTTCTCTCCTCCACCTCCTCTCCCTTTCCCTCTCCCTCTCCCTCTCCCTCCCCCACCTCCACCTTCACCTTCACCTTCACCTTCACCTCCCTCCTCCACCTCCACCTCCACCTCCACCTCCACCTACACCTCCTCCTCCACCGCCTTCTCCTCCTCCTCCTTTTCCTCTTCCTTTTCCTCTTCCTCTTCCTCTTCCTCTTCCTCTTCCTCTTCCTCCTCCTCCTCCTCCTCCTCCTCCTCCTCCTCCTCCTCCTCCTCCTCCTCCACCTCATTCACATCCCCTTCTTCCTCTTCCCCCTCCTCCTCCTCCTCATTCACGTCCCTTTCTTCCTCTTCCCCCTCCTCTCCTCCTCATTCACGTCCCCCCCTCCTCCCCCACCTCCTCCTCGCAGCGTCAGAACAGGTTCGTGACGAGAGGCGAGGCACCGTGACGGCTCTCTCCTCCGTGTTCTTCTCCCTGGGCCAGTGCCTGATGGCCCTCGTGTCTTGGCTCACCGGCGACTGGGTCAAACTGGGTCTCATCACGAGCCTGCCGGCGTTCCTGGCACTCGTCTATGTCAGGTAGGCTGGGTGGGTGGTGGGTTCGGGGATGGTGGGTGGTGAAGGCAAGGTTAGGGGAGGGAGAGAGAGTGAGAGGGAGAGGGAGGGAGGGAGAGGGAGGGGGAGGGAAGAGGGGAGGAAGTGAGAGGGAGAGTGAGGGGAGGGGGGGAGGTTGGAGGGAGTAGAGGAGAGGGAGAGGGAGAGGGAGGGAGGGAGAGGGAAGGAGAGGGAGAGGGAGAGTGAGTGAGTGAGTGAGTGAGTGAATGAGAGTGAGTGAGAGTGAGAGTGAGAGTGAGTGTGAGTGTGAGTGTGAGTGAGAGTGAGAGTGAGAGTGAGAGTGAGAGTGAGAGTGAGAGTGAGAGTGAGAGTGAGAGTGAGTGTGAGTGTGAGTGTGAGTGTGAGTGTGAGTGAGCGAGTGAGTGAGTGAGTGAGCGAGCGAATGAGTGAGAGAGAGAGAGAGAGAGAGAGAGAGAGAGAGAGAGAGAGAGAGAGAGAGAGAGAGAGAGAGAGAGAGAGAGAGAGAGAGAGGAGAGATGCAGGGAGAGTGCGTAGAGGAGAGGGAGGAGCGAGGTGAGATGGATAGAGGAAGGAGAGGGGGAGCGAGAGAGAGAGAGAGAGAGAGAGAGAGAGAGCGAAGATATCTAGTTTAAGAAAGAGTATGATTTAAATATATTTGCTTCATTGCACCCTCTTTCCAGGCTACTTTT
>NW_028234439.1:16366738-16369238 GCF_977035675.1 Penaeus japonicus
TAACTCCTCTATTCCCCTGGGTTCAACTTTTGATCTATTATCTAAGTAGAATATTCATTCATTCTGAACTGACCATTTTTTTCTTGAAATGATACAGAATCACAGAAATGTTCCAGAATTTCACACTAATTCAAAATGAATCATGATTTTTTTTATTCAGTAACCAAGACATTATTTCTGCCGGTAATGACTTCAATCCCACTACATGAGATCTTGGCAAGGGAAGTTTCAGTTGAGTGGATTCTCAGGAAGAGGCCTCTGTAAAGAACGATTTTTTTCGGGGGGGGGGGGGGGGGGGGGGGGAGGCATGGTTTTGACTAGGAGATTTCTGTGTCGGAGGAACAAAGAAGCGTTTTTTTTTTTTTATATAAATATCATTGATATATGGCAATGATAGAATTAATATCTAACATAAGACCATGCACGGCAGGTACATAGATGAATAAATTTACAAGGAATAATTCAATAGAACGGATGATGATCGGATGAGCATGAATATTTTCCGGGATATACAGCCAACTTTCTCATAGTTCAGTTCAGTTCAGATTTACGAAGACGTCGCTTCGCCCGGGCTATATATATGCACGAGGCGACCCGGTCACTTTCTCATAGTCTATTACGTACGAAGGTCTTACTAACTGAACACCTGCTTAGGATTAGTCAGTTGATACCGTAACGGTCTTCTTAACCGTCTTTCCCACTGACTCTTTCTCGTCACAGGAGTGGTGGGCCTCGGCTCAAGCACTGGGATTGAATAAACATCAAGCACATTACTTAGAACTACTCTGAGTATGTTTGGCATAACACCTCTGTGTGTGAATACCCTGCCCCTATTGAGAAAAAAATGTTATCAAGAATCATGGTTATTTCAGTGAAGCCACTACCAGCATTATCATTATTGTCATTACAATTATTATTATCATTATCAGCAACAGTACTAGTCTTGTTATTACGGTAGTCATGGGAATGATAATCATACTCACAATAATGATAATACTAATAATACTAATGATGATAATAATCAAACTAATAATCATCATCATAATGAGGATTAAACAACACTGTTAATCATAGAATTCAGAAATAATGATAATAAAAGGATTTATGCAGACTAGTAACAATGATAGCGATGAGTAAAATGATATACACTAATAATCAAAACAAAAATATTTGAGGTTTTAACAACATATAATTAAAAATATAGCTTCATACGTTCGTGTGTGTGCAAAACACACACACATACACACACACACACACACACACACACACACACACACACACACACACACACACACACACACACACACACACACACACACATACACACACACACACACACAGCTCGACGAGAACCAGTGCACTACATCCTTGAAGTCACAATTCTTTTATGCTGTTAGATAATAGAGAGAATTGAGCAATGAACGGTCTAATCTGCTCGTCATGAGTTATCTAAATGTGCAGAGTTCAAATTAAAATAAAAAAAATCATGTAATGGAGTCAACGCAGAAAAAAAAGAAAAAAGGAAAAAGATTATGAAGTTCTGTGAGTTGGGATACGTAACCAGGGGGAAGGAGCAGGGAAGTAAATGTTAATCTTGTGTGGTAAGAATTTCGCGCATAGTTGCCAATGATGAGAATCAAGGGCCGTATTTTGTTGATGTAGGCGTTGATTGCATGATTGCTAGTACCTGAGTGTTAGGAATAACGCGAAGAAAAGGTGAATTTAACGGAAATGGTAAAACATTTGTGCGGAAATACAACTATCTATCTATAAAGAAAATAATAAAAAACTCAAGAATTTAATGGAAAAAGTTGCGAAAAAAGGCAATTACTCATAGAGAGAATGATAGACTCTCAGATAAGAAAATATAGAAACACATGGAAGAGGTATCAGTAGAAGATGGGGAGCAGTAGCCAAAAAAAAAAAAAAAGTAAATGTTTTACAAGAAAAAGTTTAAGAAGTAATTAACATAAAGAAAGTTGAAAACAAGTACAGGAAGATGTAAAAAATATCACAATTACATTTACCGACGCGACAAAATCAAATGAAAACAGTAAATTAAATAGAAAAAGGTTGGGAAAAGACACAAAAGCTTCAAAGGAAGAGATAAAACGTACTTTATAAATACGACCAAGAATATACAATTAAGTAACAAGGAAAACAACATGTGGAGAACGATGGAAATCTAGTTAGCAAAAAACAAGAACAAATGATGACGTGACATGACATGTGACATGAGGACAAAGTAGTGGCATATTACATCGAACAATACAATGAAAAATGTAGGAATGAAGGCATATGGTAGCTCGTAGAAGGATGGGATAATAAAAGATAGGGTGAAGAAACGCCTTTCGAAATGGATATTCCAGACAAAACAAATGGTGACTAATGCAATAAGGTAATCTAAAGCATAGTGAAAAATAAATGAAAATTTTGGATACGGGAAGAACCATTCTAAATAGAGGATTTCCTTGCTTGCTTGGTGGGAGGTCACTAAACA
>NW_028234439.1:16396188-16401188 GCF_977035675.1 Penaeus japonicus
AAATATATATATAATAGTATATATATATAAATATATTTAAATATATAATATAACCCACTGAACACAATAGAGATAATTATGTACCCAAGAGAAGAGCGAAGAGAAAGAGTAAGTGAGGGCAAGAGAGAGGGAGAAAGAGTGAGTGAGGGCGAGAGAGAGAGAGAGAGAACATGACGTAAACACTTCTGTCCCTTTGTGTTGACATTCCATAGGATGCCTCTTCTTTCAAGAGCATAATAGCGGTCTCTCTCTCTCTCTCTCTCTCTCTCTCTCTCTCTCTCTCTCTCTCTCTCTCTCTCTCCTTTCCCTCCTCTCCCTTCTCCTCTCTCTCGCTCTCCCTCTCTTCTCTCTCCCATCTTTTCTCCTCTACTCCTCTCATCTCTCTTTCTCTCTCCTCTCCCCTCACTCTCTCTCTCTCTCTCTTCCTGTCTCACTCTCATCTCTCCCCCTCTTCTTTCCTCCTCTCTCTCTCTCTCTCCTCTCCTTCTCTCCTCCCTCTCTCTTTCTCTTCTCTCCTCCTTCTTCCTCTCTTCTCTCTTGCTCCATCTCCCACTCTCTCTGCTCTCCGTCTTCTCTCTCATACTCTCTCTCTCTCTCCCATCATCACTCTCCTCTAACCCTCTCCTCTTCTCTCTCGTCTCCTCCTCTCTCAAACTCTTCTCACTCTCTCCTCTCTCCTCTCTCACTCTTCTCCTCCCTTCCTCTCCTCCTCTCTTCCTTTTTCCGCTCCCGCCTCCAGCACCTCCCGTCTCTCTCTCGTCACCTCCTCTCTCTCTCAGCTCTCTCTCTCGCTCTCTCTCTCGCTCTCTGCTCTCTCTACCTCTCTCGTCTCTCACTCCTCTCATCTATCTCCTTCCTCCTCATCGTTCTCTCCTCCTCCCTCACTCTCTCTCTCTCTATTCTCTTCCCTCTCTCCTCTCTCTCCTCATCTCTCCTCCCGTTATCTCTCTCCTCTCTCTCTCTGGTTTCGTTTCTTTTCCTCTCATCTCTCTCTTCTCTCCCTCCCTCCTTCTCCTTTCCCTCGACTCCCTCTCCCTCTCCTCTTCTCTCGCTCTCTCTCTCCGTCTCTCTCTCTCCTTTGCTCTCTCTCACTCTCCCTCGACCCTCTCTCCTCTCTCGTCTTTTATCTCTCCCCCCTCCCTCTCTCTCTCTCTTCCTCTCCCTCTCTCTCTCTTCGTTCCTCTCTCTCGTCTCCCTCTCTCCCTCTCTTTTTTTCTCTTTCTCCTTTTCTCTCTTTCTCTCTCTCTCTCTCTCTCTGTGTTTTTCTCTCTCTGTTTCTCTTCCCAGTAGGGAGAAAAAGGCCTCACCCCGTAGAAATTTATTGACTTTTCGGGGGGGGGGGGGCATATTTTGGGTTTTTTTTTTTTTTTTGGGGGGGGTATCATAAGATTTTTTTTTTTTTTTTTTTTTTTTAATATTTCTTCGGGTGGGGGCATGTAATATTATTGATATTATTTTTCGGGGGGTGGAGGGGGGGGGAGGAGGGAGTGCTGGGGTTGTGGTATGTATGTATGTATATTATTGATTTTTCCTTGGGCATTGGGTAAGGGTATTTTTTTTTTTTTTTTTTTTTTTTTTTTTTTTTTTTGAGGAGTAGGGATATGTATTTTTTTTCTAATTTTGGTCGCTGGGTATATTCGTGGGTATCAAGGCGCTGGGTAGGGGAATATATCTAAGGTTCGTAATTGTCGTTGTTTTAAAGACGTTGACAAACATATTTTTATATACCATATGTAACCATGAAATATGAAAAAAAAACACTAAATTTCTTTATTTTATTTTTCAGACTATGTGATATTAAACTTTTTTTCTTTTGAATATAGATCAGGAGTTTTGAATAATATGATCTGTAAACGCATCCCTAAATTGAAAATTAATTTCATATTACTCTTTTAACTACTGATTAAACTAGGAAAAAGAAAAGAGAAACTTTTCAAAGTCTTTGTCTTTATGTCAAAGATTCTTATGCACTAGAACCCTGGCTCTGTATGATTAATAGTGAGTGGCCTAATATTGTAAAAAAAAAAAAAAAAAAAAAAAAAAAAAAATATTGGTATATATATCTATATATATATAAATATATATATATATAAATAATATAATAATATATATATATATATAATTATTAGTAATAATATATATATATCTACTTTCTTCCGAACGAAAACAAATACTGGAAAGAAGAAAATTGTGTAATTTAAAAATAGGTGTGCCAATATTGTAAAAAAATATATATATATATATTTTATTTTTTTAATTTATTTATTATGATTATTATTTTTGTATTTAATATTTTTTTATTTTGTCGCCGCTGACGAAAACAAATACTGGAAAGAAGAAGAATTGTGTAATTTTTTAATTGAACCATATTCAGTGGATCGTGTTTATTTTTTTTTTATTTTTTTTTCTAGTACATGGTTATTTCTAAGCGAATTTCGCATATTACTAAAAACTCAGTATATGTCTAAACCATTATATGTAGCACTTCTTTATTCCCACCATGAAAATTAAATAAAGGTTATGATTCTCACTTATCATATTCAGCGTTTCATCTTATCGAACGAGAAAACATATTGAAATTACTTATAAGAGATGATGATATAAGTGTACAAAACCCTAGGAATTCTGTGTCATCGTTGGATTATCTCTGTTATAAAAAAAATCAATAACTACAGAAATAAAAGTTGGAATGCTTTAACAGGCAAAACCTTACCTAAATCAGTCTGGAATAGAATAAAAAACAATAGTGAAGTACAGAGAATTGGAAATATTTAGCGTATCCATCACGCCTTTAATTATAACACTATTTAATAACGAACACCTTCATTTATTCAAACACAAGTTTAATTACTATTTCAGTCACGAGTTTAAATCATCCTCACCTCTCAAAACTCAATACAGACTCTTTATTTAAAACATCAAGAAAAACATTGACATACCCAGGTAAATATAAATATACCCCCCCCCCTACCCAGGACCATGATACCCACGAACATACCCAAGAACCAAAATTATAAAAAAAATAATAGTAATAATATTACATATCCCTACCCCTCAAAAAAAAAAGATAAATAAATAAAATGAAATAAAAAATAAATAAAATTACATACCCCTACCCAATGCCCAAGGAAAAATCAATAATATACATACCACAACCCCAGCAACCCTCCCCCCCCCTCCACCCCCGAAAAAATCAATAATATTACACATCCCCGGAAAAAAAATCTGTATCCCACCCCCAAAAAAAAATCAATAATACCCCTTAATAATACCACACCAATAATAAATAACCCCCCCCCC
This sequence comes from Penaeus japonicus, assembly GCF_977035675.1. Taxonomy (NCBI): domain Eukaryota; kingdom Metazoa; phylum Arthropoda; class Malacostraca; order Decapoda; family Penaeidae; genus Penaeus; species Penaeus japonicus. The sequence continues at coordinate 16,399,489 of NW_028234439.1, forward strand.
CCCCCTGGGCGGAAAAATCAATAAATTTCTACGCTGTTAGGCATATTTGCTCCCTACTTCCCCTCCCCTCTTCGTCTCTCGGTATCTCTTCCCTTCTCCCCTCCTCTCTCGCTCTCTCTCTGATTATCTCTCTGCTTTTTCTCGAGGGGGGGGGGGGGGGTGGGGAGTTGTCTCCCCCCTCTCTCCCTCGCTCCTCCCCCCCCCCTCTCCGCCTCCTCTCTCTCGCCTCCGATCATCTCTCCTCCCCTCTCTCCCTGCTCTCTCTCGTCTTTCTCTCGCTCCTCTCTCTCTCTCCTCTCTCTCTCTGTCTCTCTCTCTCTCTCTCTCTTCTCTCTTCTCTCTCTTCTCTCTCCTCTCTCTCGCCCCTCGGTCTCTCTCTTCTCTCTCTCTCTCTCTTTCTCTCATTCATATGTATGTTTTTTATTAACATATATGTGCGTCACAGTTTTCAAGTAGTTAATTAGTGACCTCTAGGAGAGACTAGCTTGCTGAGGGGTATAATTTATAATGTAATATCGCTCCTCCTGAATATAAACAATTAATTGATATGTAAACATTTAAATCCGCCTTGTAGATATTTCAAGCATCATGTTGCCTTAGCTGGAAGGATTTGTAAAATATATGTGAGCACAAAGCTGACTAAGATTGGGGGTGAGGATAAAACCTATGTTACCTCATCCTTTTGAGATGTACGTAATCACATTGTCCTCAATAAACTCTCACAAAGGTCAAATTCGCATCTCTCTCTTCTCTTCTCTGTCCTGTCTCTCTGTCTGTTCTCTGTCTGTCTCTCTGTTTCTCTCTCTCTCACTCAATCTTATCTCTCCTCTCACTCTCTCTCTCACATCCTTTCACTCTTTCCTTTTCTTTCTTTCTCTCTCTCATCGTTCTCTTCTCCTCTTTCTTTCTACTCTTTCTCTCTCTTGTCTTTCATCTATTTTTCTTTCTTTCTCAACTCTCTCTCTCCCTCCCTCCCTCTCTCTCTCTCTCTCCATCCATACCCCCCCCCCCCCCCCTTCTTCCTCCTCCCTCTCTCTCTGATCTCTCTCTCTCTCTCTCGCCTGTCTCTCCCTCTCCTCTAGTCGACCTCTCTCAACTCTCCTCTCCCCTCTCCCCTCCCCCCCTCCTCTCACTCTCTCACTCTCTATCGTCTCTGCGACCCTCCATCCTTCACTCGCAGTCTCCTCTCCACTCTCTCCAACTCTCATCTCTCTCCTCTCCCCCTCACCCTCTCTCTGTCCTCCCCTCCCCTCTCTCCCCCCTCATCTCTCTCTCCTCCACTCTCTTCTCTCTCCGTCTTCTCTCATCTTCTCTCCTCTCTCTCCCATCCCTCCCTCTGTCCCTCTCCTCTTCTCCCTCTCACTCTCTGTCCCCTTTTTCTTTTCTCCCCTCTCTCTCTCTCTTTCAATCGCTCTATTCTCCTCTCTCTCTCTCGCTCTCTCTCTCTCTCTCTCACTCACCGAACAAGCTCGCAAGCTTTGATTGCAACACAACTGACTCAACTGTTTCTAGGCAATAACTAGTCGGACGAAATTCGTTTAAAACCCGCGATAACTTTCGATATTTTCCAGAAGTAGAAGTTATGTCAAGTTCTGTCCTTCAGGTTATGTTGGAAGTTGCTTTATAGTTTATATGAATTTCATTGTTTATTTGTTCGGTTTGTCTTTAATATCCGCAAATAAAGGCATGATGGGGGAGGG
>NW_028234439.1:16411188-16416188 GCF_977035675.1 Penaeus japonicus
TTTTCTCTCGGTGATTAATCCGTCATGCTCATGGAGAGGAAAATATGTCATGAACATTTTTGACCTCGTAACTAACGGTATCTACAAAGGATGCATATAGGTCATGCTATACCACAGGTAACTTTGTTTATAATACGCATGATGTTTTTTTGTTGTTTTTTTTTCATTCATACATGATATAAATATGAATATTTTCTCAATAACCTTACATTATATAACAAAGATTCTCAGATTTTGAAGAGAATTCGAATAAAGGTCATTAGCTACCATGAATCTTTCTGAATTAAAAGTACATATTAGTGCAGTTCAATTATGTTATATTTCCAGTAGTTTATTGATCGATTGAATTGGTTAAGTAACTTTCCTTTGACTTTATAGATGTCTTTATTTCCACAGGAGAATTTGAAAGAATTATTAGGATCATTCCGACCTCTTGATGCGGGAATTAAATGCAATATTCACATTTACATATATACATATATTTACATATACATATATATAAACATATACACATACATATACACAATTATATATATACATATATACATTTACATATATATATATACATATATACATTTACATATATACATAAACATATATTTACATTTACATATATATACATATATTTACATATAATATTTACACATATTACATATACATATTCACATTTACATTCACATATACATTTACAAGAATACAACTTAACACACATGTTATTTAAACATTTTCTAGCATTGAGTGGTTTCTTAAATGAATTGCAATTGATTAAAAACAAAACTTGCATGATTATGAATCACTGATCTAAAATCTACAAATCAATAAATCTCTCAAGCTTGAGAACACCGCAGCCCGTTTTTCGTTGCAGGTGTGAACACTGGAGATAATTGCAAATGCAACATGACGTCACATGCTTTTATGTGATGGATAACCTGCCATGTTAATTTAGAGGAAGAATGATGTAATGTGCGCAAGTTATAAGCACTTTTCCCTCGAAATTAACATAAATAGTTGCTACGTTAAAGAAGTTGATAAATGATAATATTTGCCGTGTATGATAGAAGTAACAATAACAATGATGATGATAATAGTAATTCCTTCAAATAACAAAGATAATAATGATGATAATGATTATAAAACATTGCACTATTACTCTAAACAATACCAATAATAATAGTAATAATAAGATTAATAAAGATAATAATGTCATTATGTCTGAATTGAACAAGCTTAACTACTCATACAGGATAATTTTTCCCGTTGCCGCTGCTTTGAGACGCGAGAGAATCTGTAGCGATAGACGCGAGACGAGCGTAGCGAGGGCGCCTCAGCACGACTCGACGCGCCACGAGACGCGCTCAGAGAGCCCAGCGCGAAGCCTCGCGCTCTCGCTCTCTCTCGCTCCCGGCTCTCGCTCTCTCTCTCGGCTCTCGATTGGACAGACAAATCTCAAGCTATGATCAACATTATACACTCTCACAACAGTACAACTCACATCACCCTACCACACTCTCTCTCACTATTATCTAAAATACTCCCTCATCAACCACTCACTGCAGCATTATCTTCTATCGAGCTTCGCGTGTGGTATGTGTGTCGTATGCAGAAACACCTTGTTAAGAAAGACAATGACCTGTAGTCTTACGTCTAGGGGCAGCCTGTTGGCACACTTCGGTAAGGGGAAGTAAAGGATGCTAAAGTCAGTACACTGGCTATTAGACTCCCCCGGGGGATTGGTTTGGGAGGTGCTTCCAACGTTCTGAGGGAAGCAGAGAGTGTCGAAGCCACAAGAAACAACACACGGACACCGAACGAAGCACCGTGGGGCAATAGGAGCGCGGCGTGAGCGGCCCCGAGCGCGATGAGAACTGCGAGAAGGGAAAAAGAGCGAGCGAGCCTGGGCGGATAGCCGAGGGCGAGAAGAGGCGAGGGGAAGGAGCAGAAGAGAGACGAGGGAGAGAGCAAATAAAGCAAACATGGACGAGAGCGCAGAGACGAGAGAGAACAGCAGCCCGCGGACAATAAAGCCGGACCCCGGCGCAAAGGGAGAGAGAACGCCAAAGACCACACCGCCCACACGAACCGACCAGAGCCAGAGAAACGCAACGCACAAGCGCAGCTAAAGAAAGAAACGACAGCAGCCAGAGGAGGGCAACCCAGAACGGAGCAAACCGCGCGAGAGCAACTAAAGCCTAACCGAAGCACAAAGCGCGCCGCAGCTGACCCCCACCGAAAGGCACAGAAAACGAGAGACGACCAACGAAAGCATGAAGAGAAACCGAACCAGACAAGCAAGCCCCAACAGCCCCCCAGCAGCAGCCCAAAATCAACCGCACCGAAGCGCAGCCAAAGAACCAAGCAGCCACAGCAGAGCACGCAAAGACCACACGACAGAAGAGCAGAGACACAGAAAGAAAGCAAACGAGGAAGCAAGACCAGCACAAGCCAGCACCACCAAAGACCAGAAACGAAAAGAAGAAGAAACCGAGCAAAGACCAATCAACGAAAAGCCACCCGAGCAGCCGGCAGCAAAGACCACCCCCCCCACCGCCCCCCTCCAAAACGCAGACACGAAACGAACAAGCCACAGAAACAGACCGAACGAAAGACACGCACCAAAAACCGAGCCCAGCGCAACCACGAACACGCACCCCCCCACGCCACAACACGCAGAGAGAGCAACAGCGACAGACACAAAGAAGAGGAGGCCAGAAACGAATGCACCGAACACCGGAGCAGAGAATCCAACGAAAGACAGCAACGAGAGCAAAAACTAAAGAAACACCCTCACTCAAGAGAGCGAGACAAGCCAAACGCCAAGAAACGAGAAAGAACGGAAGACAGAAGGCGCAGAAGCAAAAGAAACGAGCCAACGAGAAGACGAGAAACGACAAAACCCGCAGCCCGAGAGCACATACGCAACCGCATAAAAGAGCACCGAGAGAGCAGACAAGAACGACCCGAAAAGAGAGAGGAAAGAAAGTAAGAAACGCGACTGAAACGACAAGCACGACGAAAAACGAAAGCAACGAAGCGCCAGAAGCAAAGACAGCGTCGACAGTCCCTCCAGACGAAGAGAAAGACAGAAAGAACGAGACGAGAAACGAAACGGACAGCCGAGAGCGACAGACAGACAGAAAGAGGAAGAGAAGCAAGGACGAGACGACAAGCCAGAACGAAGAAAAGGGAGCACAAGATAAGACACAAGCGCAGAGAAAGAGAACGAAGAAACTAGAGCCGAGCCAGACAAGATGAAAGAGGAGAAAGCAAGCCCCCAGACAGAAAAAGATAGCCCACAAAGCCCCAAAGCAGGAAAAAGAGAGACGCACGCAGACAAGAAAGCACAAGCACCCGCACCCAAGAGAGAGACAGAAAGAAGAAAAGGAGCGCCGCACACAGACAGCAAACGAACGACGAGAGCAACACTCGAAAAAGACAAAACACAGAGAGAGCGACCCAAGAAACCAGCCGACACCCCGCGCCAGAAAGCGCACCGAAGCCCGCGAGAGCTCAGGACGCTAGCAAAGAGCGCGTAACGCCCCCACAACGCTCGCGCAGCGAACGACGGACTCACACCTCGCTCTCTCGCGCCCTGCCGCCTTCCCCTCGTCTCTAACCTACCCTCTCCCCTCTCTCCCCTCCTCCCTCCTCCTCCTCGCCCTCCGACTCCCAGCCCTCGCCAGCACTCATCCCTCTCTGTCTCCCTCCCACCCGCCCTCCTAGCTCAAAACCAGCCATCACGCCGCCTCTCCCTCCAGCCGCCGTATCGCCTCCTTGCTCCGAGCCCGCCCTCCCTGCCTCCATCCTCCTCTCCCCTCCCTCCCCCTCAAGCTCCTCCTCCACGCCCCCTCGTGCATTCACCAACAGATTTTCACAATCAAACAAATTGGCCGAGAACAGCCTATACATTCCTTCTCTTCCTCCTTTTTTCCCGCCTTTTTTCACCTTTTTTTCCCTCCGTTTCCCCTTTTTTCTCCCTTATCCTTTTCTCCCTGAGATATATTGGAACATATCCATGCGCCTTATATCCATCCAGGTTCATACGTTGGAAATGAATAGATATATCGGGGGAAAAAAAGCGGGAAAAGGTCAAAAGATTAAAAGAAAAGAAAGAAAAAAGATTTAAAAAAAATACGAATTGGCATCAGCGAATCAAGTTGTCTAGTTGAAATAAATTGATTTCAGGGGGGCTGGAATCCCCCTTTTTTCATTTATATAAGCGTGAGCTTGAAAACATCTTTCAGTTCGTTAATTTGTCCTAGATTGGTATTCAACGGGCCTGGTTGTTGTAGCTATAACGAATGAAGAGGATAGAACAGAAGGGAAGATACAAAAAATCAAAATAGTTAGAAATGTCATCTTTATTGGAGAGAGTTAGATAAATCATATGTGAGTATAGGGAAAGAAAAAGTAGATAAACGTTTCTGAAAAACATATTAAACTAACCCTCTTATTAAAAAAAAAAAAAAATAAAAAGTTATATTTGAGATTGTCGATTTACTATATTCGTCGTTAGATACGTTATATTCGTTAGTGATTTCATACTTTCTTTTTTTTGCCTTTGCGGGTCTTCAAGATATAGTATACACGCTGAAGCATACTGTAAACTCGTCCATTCATGTGTATCAGTGCGTGTATGCACATAAATGCACATACAATCAGCAAGCTCTGGTACAGTATGATACAGCACTTCAGATACAATCATGAGTAACATAGAGGAGTTCCATGCTGACCGTGTACTTTTTTCCCTTGTGTTTTACTTAGATCCTACCAAGGGAGGAAGCTCTTGAAAGAGGCGTGCGTGCGGGTTGTGGGCGATGCCCGGATGTTGGGTCGGTGGGGCGGGCCGTGCCTCCTGTGCGTAAGCCGACGGGGGGGCGGGGGTGGCTTCTCGCTCTCTCGGCTCGCGCTCGCGAGAGAGAGATGGCCAGGGAGGTCGGGCTGTATCGATGCGACGAGCCGCAGAACGAGCGACGCGCACGACGAGCGCAGAGAGAGATATA
>NW_028234439.1:16421188-16423688 GCF_977035675.1 Penaeus japonicus
AAAGTGAACAGCTGATGAGGCAATGGCATTTGCGATCGTAAATTTTAAGACATCGTAATTATTTGGGGGGTAACTGAAAAGAATTTGATTGTTGTGGTAATAGTGATCATGTAGAAAGTACTAATGATAAATATTTTTTTATGGTAATTATTTCAAATTTCTGAATGCTTTACGTTCGATTTATCAATACATGTTAATATTGTGTTTTCATTTCGTAAGACACGTGAAACAAATGCATCTCTTGAACAAAAACAAACGTAAAATAGAGGCGTACTGAATATAGACATCCTAAACACAGTTAACCTTCATAAGCATACATCACGTTAAAACACTGTTCACATTAACGCAAACATCCCAATCAGTTACGCCACTCACTTTGTGAACTGGCACCTCTTTCACAGTCATCAACAGTACAACGAATTCTCACAGTCTCCATTTATTAATTATTCCACTCACCGAGAACCCTTAAACAGTTATTCCATACAGTACCCGTGTCACATCTCAAGAAATAGCACAACTCGCATACACACCCCATGCAAATTAAACTCTCACTGTTACACATAGTTATCATTAAACCACACTTGTTGACACACAGTGAGCTTAAACACTTTTCACATCACACAGTCCTTAAAAAAAAACCCAGTCACGACCACATAGACTCAGACCACAGTTAACTAACCCACACAACGGAATAGAATCACAGTCCGTTATTAACATCCCACATAACCCCAGCTTTAACTGGTTACGAACCACCTTCAACCACATCATACCACTGTTCTGTTCCCTGATTGCATGCATAGCCTATCTCGCTTCCTGATTTGCCTAAATGAGCGAACAGAATGAACGGTAATTGATGTTCGATTGCCTGTGAACACGAGACCTGGTCGCTGATCGAGGAGACCATTCGAACTCATAGGAACGTTTGAGGTGGTGTGGAAGGATGGTCTTTTTACGAGTCTGTCTCTCTCCCAGTCTGTATATACATATGTATATATATATATATATATATTGTAATTTATTTCTTCATTTGTCTTCTATCTATTACGCATGTGTACATATATATCAGACAGAAAGATAGAATGGTAGATAACTAGGTAGGTTAATTAATAGATAAAAAACAACAACATGTAGACAGACAAAATACACTTTATAAACACAGACAAACAGTCAGATAGATAGATAGATAAGTTAACGTAAAAGGAAAAGGTAATATAACATCATAAACACATTATCTTAAAAAACATGCGACGTGGGAAACTATAATTCAAATACCAAACTATGATAAAAGTGTCCTATAATTAGTGACTATGAAACATCTTGTTGATAAATGAGCGGCAGTTAAGATGCATAATGACTACGAAACGTGTATCATGTAGAGGAAAGAAAGAAAAAAAAGGATCAAAGTTGATATATGAATAAATAAAGTGAACAGCTGATCGAGGAATGGCACTTGTGATCGTAAATTTTAAGACATCGTAATTATTTTAGGGGTAATTGAAAAGAATTTGATTGTTGTGGTAATAGTGATCATGTAAAAAGTACTAATGATAAATATATATATTTTTTTATGGTAATTATTTCAAATTTCTGAATGCTTTACGTTCGATTTCTCAATACATGCTAATATTGTGTTTTCATTTCGTAATACACGTGAAACAAAGGCATCTCTTGAACAAAAACAAACGTAAAATAGAGGCGTACTGAATATAGACATCCTAAACACAGTTAACCTTCATAAGCATACAGTCACTTTAAAACTGTTCACTTAACGCAAACATCCCAAGCAGTTACCCAGTCACTTTTGAACTGGCACTCTTTCAACAGTCATCCTACTTACAACGAATTCTCACAGTCATCCATTTTATTTAATTATTCCACTCACCGTAGACGCCTTAAACAGTTATTCCATACAGTTACCGTGTCACTTCTCAAGATACCACACTCTGCATACACACCCCAAGCAAAATTAACTCTCACAGTTACACAGTAGTTATCATTTAACCACACTTGGTAGACACACAGTGAGCTTAATCAACTTTCACAGTCACACAGTCACTTAAAAAAACAGTCACGACCAGCATAGACACAGACACAGTTAACCCTCACAACGGAATAGAATCACAGTCGTTAATAACATGCACCACATACCCCAGCTTACCTGTTACGTACCACTTCAACCACATCAAGTACCACTGTCTGTTGCCCTGATTGCATTGCTTAGGCCTATCTCGCTTCCTGATTTGCCTAAATGACAAGAGAATGAACGGTAATTGATGTTCGATTGCCTAGTGGACACGGAGGACCTGGTCGCTGATCGAGAGACCATTCGAACTCAGAGGGAAAGTTTGAGGTGGTGTGTGAAGGGTGTTCTTTTTACGAGTCTGTCTGTCTCCCAGTCTGTCTCTCTGTCTGTCTGTCATTTATCTCTCTCTCTCTCTCTCTCTCTCTCTCTCTCTGTCTCTCTCTCTCTCTATCTATCTATCTATCTATCTACCTATCT
>NW_028234439.1:16448688-16451188 GCF_977035675.1 Penaeus japonicus
AATATATATGTGTTTATGGAAAGGGTATACGTGTTCAAATGATACCCAGCGACCGTCATAATTCACGGTATTCCGAAACCTGCATTTCTAAAACATTTGCTTGAATATTAACGAGAAAGAAAATCGGTCAGAGTTTCATCGGTATAAGATTTCGCATTTTGAAGAGCAAAGGAGAAGCCGAAAGGTTTGCAGTGTCATTATCATTTTTCTTTCTTCTGGATGTCTTTTTAACATTTTTTTTTTTTTTTTGTAACTTGTTTTTCTTTTCTCTTTCTCTTTCTCTCTCTCTCTCTCTCTATCTATCTATCTATCTATCGATCTATCTATTTATCGATCTATCTATCTCTCTCTCTCTATCCATCTATCTATCGATCGATCTATCGATCTCTATCAATCTATCTCTCTATCTATCTCTCTCTCTATCTCTCTCTCTCTCTCTCTCTACCTATCTCTCTATCTATCTATCTCTCGCTCTTTCTTTATTTCTCTCTACCTCTTACCCCTCCAGATAAAGCTCAGGACACGAGCGATATTTACGTAGGCGTCTAAGGGCGATTTTCCTCTCGTTTCCCGTCATTATAGCAGACAAGTCTTCGGTTAATAGCATTTCTAGGCTGGTCAAGACTAGAATTGGATTATAAGGCTAATACTAAAGCTATATGATAGAATAGCGTTGGTGCTTCGCCGACAATCATATTTACATACTGACGCAGAAACAGATACGGACGCACATGCACATACACATACACATGTACAAACGGACATACACGCGCATTCACACGGATATATGTGCAAACGCAAGCACGTACTCACACTGCTATACACAAACACACTGACATAAACACATGTATTCACACTCACATACAAAAAAATAATAATAAAAAAAAAATACTTTTATGAAGGACATAATAACGATACGTGTCAAGCAGACTATTTTCTTTATTTAATACTATACCTTTGACTTTCAACTATTTTTGCATACCCATAAAATAACACACTTGAATACATTCTCTGATTATATCATTTTTCACACACACAAAAAAAGATAAAGACAGGATTTCAAAACACACACACACATAAAAAAAAATAATAATATATCCCAATTGCCACAAAAAATATAAACAGCCACCTGTTGTTTCGTTCTATTGTCTGTAAAATTAAATTCATGTTTATATATTTTTTTCTAGATCTAAACGTCATAACTTTGTCTCCTCTTTTGTCTAGAATGATGCATGAATTTTTTGTCACAAAAGATTTCCTCTGAACCTTTGTTGGTGTGTTCATAGCCATTGTTACCGCGTCATGCACACAGGAACTGAGACAAGACGCTGTGAACTTGCAATGATTTTCTCTCTCGGAATGAAACAAACAGAAAGGGAAGTATTTTATGCATTATTTTTTACTTGTTATTATTATATTCATGAACCTTCTATCATATCTAATACCTTTGATCGAAAAAATAGATAAACAAAGGAATATGTATGAAAAAGAGGAATTCAACTACCATGAAGATACGGGAAGAAACACATTAGTTTTTTTTATCATTGCAAATAGAGAAATGTTTATACAGTGAAGCGACCTCTATGCAAACCCCAAGAGCTTCAAAGAGAATGAAAGAAAATTTAAATAGATTTCAAAAATCCGAAGAGAGGGGGACTATCAAAACGAAAATAGAATATTTGCATCCCCAGAAGTGACAATATTGCTCGTGCAACTTCGTAATAAACCATTTGCAATGCATTTCTTCCAAGGTTTCTCAACGATGAAAGAGAACGAGCTATGGGATCGGCTTAATAATGGATTCCCAGAACGAAAAGGAAGAGAGGGAGATAGATAGATACAGAGAGAGAGAGAGAGAGATGGGGGTGAGAGAGGGAGGAAGGGAGAGAGAGAGAGAGAGAGAGAGAGAGGGAGAAAGAGAGAGACAGAGAGGGAGAGAGAGAAAAAAGATAGATAGATAGATAGAGAGAGAGAGTCAGTCAGACAGACAAACGGCGTGATAAATAAATTAGAAGAAACAGATGTAGACTAAGTGATAGCAAGTAGAGCTGACGTCTGGGTATTTACAAAAGACACGATATGGAAAAGATGCAATAGAACTTGATCATTCCTATTAATACTTTTCCACTGATAACTTCTAACGTAAAAGGAGTTCAGTGCTTTGGCTTCAGTAGATACTACAAGAGTACAAGAGATTATTGTCACCATTACGACTTTGCTTAATAAGGAAACGGATAAATTGATTTCAACATTGCAAACATGTACTTAGATTGCAATTTTTATTCACTGTACGTTTGCTTTTATCCTAATCAGTTCCATTAGCATAACATCCAATGAACCAAATTACACAATAAAAATATCGTAGGAAAATGTACATACTAGTGATATGTGCATTTTCAGTCTGCAAAACTAGTATGACGTTTAACACTCAAGTTTCATTGCAAAATAAGGTAATATTCGAATATGTACATCAACAAGTTTGCAGAATTTATAAAACAGG
>NW_028234439.1:16456188-16468688 GCF_977035675.1 Penaeus japonicus
TCTTTCCTCTCCTTTCCTTCTTCCTTCTCCTTATTCCCTATGTTTCTCCCCCTCTTTTCCTTCTGCTTCTCTTTTTTCCCTTTTTTCATCTTTTCTTATATGAGTTACCTCCTTTCTCTACGCTTTTTCCTCTTTCTCTCTCTCTATCTATCTCCCTCCTTCCCTCCCTCCACTATTTCCTCCCTCTCTCCTTCCCTACTTCCCTCCCTCCTTCCCTCCCTCCCTCTCTCTCTCTCTCCCTCCCTCCCTCCCTCCCACTCTCCCTCCACTATTTCCTCCCTCTCTCCCTCCACTATTTCCTCCCTCCCTCTCTCTCTCCCTCCCTCCTCTCCTATCCCATTTTATCCCTTTTTTCCCCCTCGCCTTTCCCCTCATCAAAGACTCCCCTCACACACCCTCTCGCCGCAGCCAGCTACCGCAAAACGTCTTGCGATCACTTAATCTTAATCCAGACTTGATGGATATTGACCTGACCTGGGTGCGGTAGGGTCAAGGAAGGTCATCAGAATCTTCTTCCTCAACCCTTTTTTTCTTCTTCTTTAACTTCTTTTTTCTTCTTTCTCTTTTTATTATTGTTCTTCTTCTTCTTCTAAGTATGTACTTTTTATCATGATATGAAGCTATTACAATGATGATGATATGATATGACAATAATGATATTATCACAGATTTGAGTAATAACAATGAGGATGATGATATGATCACGATAATAATGATGACGATAGTGATAACAACAACAATGATAGTGATAACAACAACAATGATAATAACAAGAACAACAACAGCAACACGAACAATAATAATAATTCAAAATTCCCAAAACATCTGAGATAAATCCAATAGAATCCGTAACATTACAGATGGCTCCTTAGGTGTTTGCACAAGACTTGTTTCAAACAAGTTGGAATTTCTCGTCTCAAGACTTTCAACAAAGCGAGGAAGTCCTTGGAGGAAAACGAAGAAAAAAAAAACTTTTTTTTCTAATGTGTTTCAATGTGTATTTGTGTTTTTGGGAGTGATGGCTGGGGGGGTGTTTATCGTTGTTGAGTGTGTGTGTGTGTGTTTGTGTATATGTGTGTGTGTTTGGGTATGTGTGTGTGTTTGTTTGTGTGTGTGTTTGTGTTTGGGTGGTTTTGGATGTGCATGCGCGTGTGTGTGTGTTTGGGTGTTTTTGGATGTATGTGTGTATATGTATGTGTAAGTACGTGTACAGGTGTTTGTAGGTGTTGAAATCACGAAAATGAACAGCAACAACCAATGTTATATTTCCGGGAAAACACCCACTGAACCGGCTAGAATATCTCCTTCTTTCCGTCCTCTCAATTCGTCCCCCCTTCCCCTCTCCATCCCCCTTCCTCCCCTCCCCCTTCAATACCCCCCACCTCCCTTTATCTCACCATCCCCCTACCTCTCCTCCCCTCTCCATCCCTCCTCCCCCTCCCCCTCCCTTCTCCATCCCCCCCACCTCTCCTCCTGTCTCCATCCCTCCTCCCCCCTCCCCTGTCCCCCCTCCCTTTTCCATCCCCCCCACCTCTCCTCCCCTCTCCATCCTCCTCCTCTTCCATCCCTCTTGTCCACCCCTCCTTTTCCCCTCTGCTACAACACGAGAATCTGAATGATTTATAGCTTGTGTGTGAGGGGGGAAAGAGGGGAGAAGGAGGAGGGGGACGGAGGGAGGGGGGAACAGGGGATGGGGGTTGGGAGGGGGAGGAGGGGATATCGGCAAGACCCTTGAGGGAAGTGACCATTTGACCCCTCCCCTTTCCTTCCTTCCTTCCTACCTACCATTCCTACCATTCTTCCCTCTTTCTTTGCCAAATACTTCTCTCTCTTCCTCTATTTCCCTCCGTCTGTCTATTTGTCTTTATGTTTTCCTTTTTTCTTTTTTTTCAACTTGTCTGTTTCTATCTACCATTCCCTTCTCTTTACCCTCGGTCTTTCAGTCTGTCTATTTTCCTCCTATTCGCCTCTCTTTACCTCTGTCTATCTATCTATCTATCTATCTATCTATTTCCCTCCCCTTCCGCTTTCTTTTCCCCTCTTTTCCCCTCTATTTGTCTGTCTGTCTGTTTGTCTGTCCTCCATTTTTCCCCTTGTATCGAAGTCTTTTGACTGACAAGGATTTATTATTCTCAATGTCGATTTCTTTTTCACTAGTTTTAGCATTCATTTTTCGGTTATTCTCTTTTTCTTTGTCCTATGCTTGTCGTTGTTATTTTTTCAGTCTCGTTCACCATCTCTTGTTCTTTCGTTGGATTCTCTCTCTCTCTCACTCTTTCTCTCCTCTCTCTTCCGATCTTTTTCTCTCTCTCTGATTTTCTTTCCTCTCCCCTCCTTTCTCTCTTGTTCTTTTTTTTTCTCTATTTCTTATACACTTCTCCCTCTCTTTTCCTCGTCTCTCTCGCTCTCCCTTCCTCACTCTATCTGTTTCACTCTCTGTCTTTGTCTGTCTGACTGTCTCTGTCTTTGTCTGCCTGACTGTCTTTGTCTCTTTGTCTGATTCTGACTCTCTATCACTTTATCTCTTCTCTCTTCTCTTTTTTTCTCTCTCTCTCTCTCTCTCTCTTCTCTCTTCTCTTTTCTCTCTCTCTCTCTCTCTTTCTCTCTCTCTCTCTCTCTCTCTCTCTCTCTCTCTCTCTCTCTCTCTCTCTCTCTCTCTCTCTCTCTCTCTCTTTCTCTCTCTCTCCCTCTCTCTCTCTCTCTCTTTCCCTCTCTCTTTCCCTCTCTCTTTCTCTCTCTCTGTCTCTCTCTCTCTCTCTCTCTCTCTCTCTCTCTCTCTCTCTCTCTCTCTCTCTCTCTCTCTCTCTCTCTCTCTCTCTCTCTCTCTCTCTCTCTCTCTCTCTCTCTCTCTCTTGTATTGAAACCTTCCCCTCACATCCAAAGCCGATCACGGAAGAGGTGATGAAACACATAACGCTAAAAGCCCTACGTGGGAAAACATGTGTAGCAATTGCAGAAAACGTTTGCTTGACTGATTGCTGCAAAAGGCCTATTTCCCCATAAGCTCTTTGGGAGGCTGAAGAAAAATGATAATGATGGTGATGATAGTAGTGATAATGACAATGATAATGATAATAGTGATAATGATTATACTCATAATGTTAGTGGTGATAATAATGACGATGATAGTAATACTCATAATGATAATGATAATAATAACGATGATAATATTGATCATGATAACAATAATAAAGATGATCATTATTATAGCAATAGCAATGGTAATAATAATAATGATAATAATAATGATAGGGATAGTTTACACTATACCAATAGCAGTTATAACAATGATGAGGACAATAATAATAATCAGATGCAATTCAAATAGCAACTACAACAAAAAAACAGCAACAAAAAAGAAAAACAAAGAAAATAAAAACAGATCAAACATGAACTACAAATTTTCTTTCCTCAGCAATTTCTTCGTCCAATTATCGTACATTCTTTTTCTTCCTTTCTTTCTTTTTCTTTTTCAATCTTTTTCTGATAACATTTCTGTTTCTTCTTCGGCGGGTCATATTTCTTGAGATTTCTTGGCAGATTGGTTGACCGGTTGAAGAGGAAAGTTCGGGAAAGGATTAGCACTAACGCGTTATGTAAGCGCATGAGAATCTGATGATGGTATGAGTTAGATGGATAGATGGATAGATTGGTTTATTGATGGGTGGAGAAGTGAGGGTGAGAGGGAGGGAGGGAGGGGAGAGAGAGAGAGAGAGAGAGAGAGAGAGAGAGAGAGAGAGAGAGAGAGAGAGAGAGAGAGAGAGAGAGAGAGAGAGAGAGAGAGAGAGAGAAAGGTAATCTTTTTCTTTAATACTTTCCAATTAGATTGAAAAAATCACTTATTCATGCTATGCTATACATATTACTTTAACACTATAATATACCACTCTCTCGAATATGTTTGAAATAGTTTTTTTTTATTACGCATTTGAATAGAACTCGATTCAGTCCTACAGAACCAAAGCGCCAGTCACTTGTTATTCTCTGTATGTTTGCTTGTCCCAACACTTTATTCAATATGCCTTTTGTCGCCAATTAAACATGCCCCCAAAAGTCAATTAAGCCAATTCCGAATCAATATATTTCATCTATTTCCCTTTCGCTATTTACCCAAAGAGAAAGAGAAGTATAAGGTCAATGAATAAAATAGAATAAGAGGAGAAACAACAGAACAACGCCAGGTACTCAATACGACGTGGCTTCCGGTAGGTAATGTCAGAGCCACGTGGCAACAGGTCTTAGAACACCGATGATGATTCCCATTAAATATCGAGGCACGAATTAACCTATCGTACACGCTAGCTATCTGATGCCTGCCACGCGAGTGCCGTCGAGTGGCCCCAGGTGTTGATGACAGGCGTATGCGAATCCCAGCCCCGCCTCCTCGACGTTCGTGTAAGCACCGGATTCATCACTCCACCACCGTTCGTCGGATTCACCTGGATCCGCGAGGATTCGACCGATCTTAAATGAATAGATATAAATGGTTAGGATAGGTTAGGAGAGGAATAGATCGATCGGAAACGAATAGATATATGAATAGATGATGGTAGGATGATGTGGAGAGGAATATGATCGTTCTCCTGTCGTCATGGCTTTATTGTGGCTTGTTCTGGATCGATGTAATGCGATTAACTTGCCGCATTTACCTGTGTCGCGATGTGGACAGGGTTTTGGCGGTCATCAATATACCTGTAAAGTTAATGAAAATGGGACGGGGATGAAGAATTTTTTATATGCTGATAATGATGGGAGTGGTTTTATTGTTATTATTTTTGAGCTACTGTCAACAATAAGTGATAGTCACAAAGACGAAGGAAAAGGGATCATTTACTGTCTTAAATTTCGTAAGTCCGATGATAGTAGGATTGATCACAATAATGATGAATAATCATATGTTAATTATACGAGAATTATAGTGGTGATAATAATGAAAATAATAATAATAACAGTAGTAATAATAAGGTTCATAAAAATAATAATAATGTTCATTACAAGAACAATGATGATAAATGCAAAATCTTGATACAAATTACAACGACAAGCAGAGTAACAGTAAGAAATGGTAAAAAAAATCTAAACTTACAAAGACCGCAACAACCTAAAAATGAACGATTAAACAAAAAACACATTAGCCATGAAACCATACAATCTGAAAAAATAACGAATTACCGCGCCTGCATTACGAAGAAAACCACTTCCCGCCAAAATTAACGGTCACACAATTTCGAGAAGAGAGAAAGAGAGAGACTAATCGCTTATTTAAACTGCTCAAAAGGAAAGAGAATGAATGCGGGTTAATTACACCAATTGCTTTTTTCCCGTGAAGTGGTTAATTGAGCCCGTAATTTACCGTATCCAATAGATACTGATAACAGTATTGTGTTCCAGAGTGATATTAGCGAGGGAGACTCAGTAATGAACCGTAACAATTTTTCTTCCCTCTTTTTTACGTGTTTGAGATTTTTGGTTCCTGATTTTCGCCTGGTTACGGCAGCTATTTGTAGTGTTTTATGAATGGGTTTCCCTAGATGAAAGATAATTTGCATCCGATAAGATAGTGGAAAAAAAGTTGCGGTTTTGCAATTTTTTCACCCTGCATGAAAGGGGAAATTAATTCTCAAACAGAAAAGTATCAATTCCTTTCCTTATATATGATGATTGAATAAGTTCTTGTGAAGGGACCGGGATACGACGGGCCCTTTATCCTATTTAGCAATTTTCTAGAGCGCTGCTTGTCTTTTTGAAATGCAAAGTCTTCGATGACTACATTAGTCTCCAAGGACAAGGGAAACCGGGTCACTTTCCCTGGGATTATGTGGTAATACGATGGCGGCAATGACGTACGCGCCATCTTTCGTCACCCTTTCTTTGCTAAAATGTCACTTAAAGGGAAGAATAGTAGACAAATGAATAATTAAATACATTTATAAACTACAGAAAGAGTCAACTTATCATATTACCCAAGCTTATATCTAAAAGACCCTCGATTTTACCACAATCGCAAGAAACAAAAGACTTACATTCATGAATTCAGTGCAAATGCTTTGGTATTATGAAATTAGACAAGAACAGACAAAAAAAAAGCAGCCAAACCTGAATTACGGATTAGCATTTCGGACGACATTTGTTAATTAATTCAACGAGAAAATCAAAGCATGTCGCGCAAGGTTATGTCACCTAAATGCGAATTAACGACGTGTTTGTGGATTTGAATAGTCTCCCATATTCAGAGGACCCCATTTCCCATTTTCTGTATTTATGGGTGAAGTGAAGGGAAAACTACTGTTTAAACCTCTCATCCGGCAAACTTGGGACTAATCCGTTGCCGGATTATAGATTACCAAACCGCGAAACTTCGATACTTAAAACACTTTTCATAATTCTCTGAGAAATATCATTGTTGTTACTAAGATGTTAATGCATAAGATTGATAATGATAAGAGTGATTATGCATATAACGTTTACGGTGAGAGAAATAGGTAAAAGAAATAGTGACTTTGTAATAAAGTAATATATGTTCGTACTGCATTGCGGCTGTAGTACAAACTAAACTATTTATCGCATCCTTCCGGACATTACAATTCCGGATCAATGGGATTCAACCTGAATTACACATTTTTAATTCCCAGAGTAAAAGGATGAACTCTCTCTCTCTTTCTCTCTCTCTTTATCTCTCTCTCTTTCTGTTTCCTTCTCTCTTTCTTTCTCTCTCTCTCTTTCTCTCTCTCTCTCTCTGTCCCTCTTTCTCTATCTCTTTCTCTCTGACTGTCTCTCTCTCTCTCTCTCTGACTGTCTCTCTCTCTCTCTCTCTCTCTCTCTCCCCCTCCCTCTCCCTCTCCCCCTCCCTCTCTCTCTCTCTCTCTCTCTCTCTCTCTCCCTCTCTCTCTTTCCTTCTCCCTCTCTCTCTCCCTCTCCCTCCCCCCCCCTCTCTCTCTCTCTCTCTCTCTCTCTCCCTCTTTCTCTATCTTCCGAAGTATGCGAACGCAGGGATAAAACTTTCTTAGCCACAGTAGTGAAGTGCCCTCTTCCAGGGGAAAGAAATAGCCAATTTCATTCCAATTACACTTTTAGAAGTGAGATCTTCACGCATTCTCGGCCACTTGTATTGGCGATGTAGGATTTGGAGAGGAAGAAGAAGAAAATTGGGATGAAATGGGAATGGAGGAAGAAGTAGAAGGGTCTGAAGGAAGGGAAGAAGGAATAGAAAGAGAGGAAGAAGTAGGAGAAGGTGATCGATAAGAGGGAAAAGAAAGAGAAGAAGGGGAAGGGGAAGGAGAAAAAGAGGGATACAAAGAAGAAATAGGAAGAAGGAGATAAAGGAGAAGAAGAAAGAGGCAAAGAATAAATAATAAGAAGGAGATTAAAATAAGAAAAAATAAATAAAAGAGACGAAGGAGATAACATTAAAGTTAGGCGGATGTGAGACCGGTCTTAATCTTTTCCATGAATGAGAAACAAGTCTTTAAAGGGCAGAACGAAATCCAATTGTTACTTACTCGTTTGAACCATGGACGGAGATTTGTTGTCCTCGCTGATCTAGTCTTGAAATGGAAAGAAATAAAAAAGAAATGGATTTAGATAAAGAGATGGACAGTTAGTATCGATTAGAAGAACATGGTTGAGTGATTGAAGGAGATTAGGTTGTGATTGTTTATTTAGTTTTGTTTGTATGTAGGAAAAGAAAGACTGATTTTGGGGTTATGTGGCATATACATATCTCCTTATACTTATATATTCACAAACTAACAGTTATATATTCACAGACGACACATATATATATTTACATGGGTTTAGAGATGCATACACAAAAACACACAACACGCACACACACACACACACACACACACACACACACACACAACATGCACACACACAACATGTACACACATACACACACACGCACATTTATATATGCACGTGTCTAATATACCAGTAATGAGGTTAACACACTGACCTGCTTATCTTGTCTCACAGGATCTAGTGCCAGATAATTTAACAGTGCCTTAGAGGATGCCGAAGGTGTGACATAAGGCATAATATATAATGCCATGGCTTGAAACTAGAAACTAAATTAGGCCAAACTTGATATATATTTTTGTCAAAAACGAAATAGTCGAATTTAAGATAAAGATCATTATTATAGTTGGATTAATAATAGCACTGTTATCCCTCAGTTTTCGATTTGTCCACAAATACTAGTACCGAAGACAAACATTGAAAAAAATATATAAAATAAATACAAAATCTAGTAAACACAAGAACACATCAACCTTCTCTGGAGCAATTTCATTCGAAAATGCTACGTCCGTTATTTCACCCCCCTCCCCCCTTCCCCCCTCTCTTCTTCCCCCTCTCCTCCTCCCCCTCCCCCTCCACCTCCTCTTCAGCCCACCTAAAGCGCTATTCCTGCCTCGCTCTGCTGGATTAAGTCAGAATAGGGGAATTGGGAGCAGTGAAGAGCTACTGGGAAGGATAAATTCATTTCGAAGCAGAATCTGATAACGTTATGTGTGAGATATGCATTTATATCTATCTATCTATCTATCTATCTATCTATATATATATATATATATATATATATATATATATATATATTCACATATACACATATACTGTACATATATATACATGTATATACGTATATAGATATATATAGAATTATTTATTCATTTATTCAATTATTCATTCATCTATTTGAGTGTGTATGTGTGTATATGTGAGCGCATGAGAGTGTGTGTGTGTGCGTGTATGTGTGTGTCTGTGTGTATGTATGTATGTATACAATACACATAGATATAAATGTATATACGAGTGCGTGTTTCTGCAGTCTGTTACTGAAAGAAAAAAATATATATATACCATCCACCTAATTTCTGATTACACAGTATATCCCTCGAACAAAGTATTTTCTCTATTCATTAACATAATGCAAATCCGTATTTTTCTCTCACAGTGAACAACTAGTATGATCTTTCTCACATACTTCAGCAAACCACTCAAGCTTTAGGTGAATAGATATGTAAATAAACATACAAAGGGAGTGAAACGGAGAGACAGAGAAAGCTTAGTATTGATCTTCAGAATTATTCAAAAGGTACCTACTATCTGGAATTTTCGAATGAATCGAAATCCCAGACAAGAAATAAAGAGATACATGAGTAAATAGAGAATATGAGAAGAGGAAGTTCTTTCAGATAAGAAGAAGTTAGATAGGAAATTAGGAAATTATTTAAGTTAAGAAATGCATAGATGGATAAATGAACTTTGTAATAAGAGGATTTTTTTAAAGATAAAGAGAGAAAAAATACTTTGATGATTAAAGATAGAGATTGACTTCTTGATGATAAATCTAGGGATTCATACTGATAGTGATATTATGAATATTATGATTATGATAATTACCACCCATTTCTCACCCTTAGACTCAAGAAAGACAAGAAAGATAAAAGTATTGATTAAAAGACGAACCAAAACATTTATAAATCAAATGTGTTGGATATACTATATAAAGCTCAGGGGAGAGTAGGAATCCAGGGGGAAGGGAAGGGAGGGAGGGAAGGATAGAGGGAGGGAGGAGCTAAACGTTTATTACAGTGAATAATGAATATATAGTGTCATTCATATTGCAATTATAATGACTCTGTGGTCGCTAGCCGTTCCATTATGTAATCCAGGGAAGTTTGGGTTCTCGTTGAGGTCAGTACATCAAGTATAAGCTTTTTTAAAAGTGGGATGGAAGAGTTATTTTAGAGGGTTAAAGAAACGATAGATAGATGGAATGATAGATAGGTAGATAGGGAGGAAGGGAGAGAGAGAGAAAGAGAAAGACAGAGAGAGAGAGAGAGAGAGAGAGAGAGAGAAAGACAGAGAGAGAGAGAGAGGGAGAGAGAGAGAAAGCCAGAGAGAGGGAGAGTTGATAAGAAACACGCAAACATACACACACACAAACAAACACACACACACACACGCACACACACACACACACACACACACACACTACCAAAACACACATGCGCACATACAAGACAGAAAAGGAAAATACTCGATTCACCAAACGTTAAAAAGAAAAATAAATCGATACCACTATTGCAAACGCAGCTGAATTGTGCTAAATTGACAAACGCATTATGCAAGCGGATTTAGCAGCTGAACGAAATAGCTTTTTTTCGCTAGAGGGTTTGAAGAGGTAACCTACTGGAAGCGCTGACATAGCGAAACCTATATAGCGAAAGATAGAATAGCAGGAGATATCTAGCGAACGATAGAATAGTCAAAATCTAAGAGCGAAGAGCGAAATCTTATAGCAAAAGATAGGATAATAAAATCCTTATAGCAATAGATAAAATAGTGGGAATCTTATGATGATCTATAGATGTTGATAATGATAATAGTAGAAGACTTATAGCGGAGAACTTATAACATAGAGGAGGATTTATAGCGAAATATAGCATAGCGGAAGATTTATAGCGAAATATAACATAGCGGAAGATAAATAGCGAAAGATAGTAGAGCGGAAGACAAATTATAAAAGAAGAATGTAACAGCGATAATCCTTTAGCAAAATATATAGTCAAAAGAGATATAAAGAAAAAAAAATAACGAAGGATATGATAGCAGAATCCATATAGTGAAAGACAAAATAGCGAACCCCTCATAGCGAATGATAGAATTAGCGAAACCTATTTAGCGAAAAATAAAAATCAACCCATATCAATAAGATAAAATAAATATGCATGTTTAATGGAAAAAAAAGAACACATATATCTACGCTTGGCATAAGAAAGAAAGACAAAACACAGGACGAAAGGATAAGTAAAACGTACAAATCTTTCGCTACTTTGCAATCAGCTGATTGCCTAAACGTTACAGATATTAGTATAATTAATATCTTTAGGTTACGATTATTATTTTTTGTGATTATGAATACCGTTGCTAGCGTCATAATTATTATTATCATTGGAACTACCATTAGTGTTGCTATTATCAATATTACTGTAATGATCGTAATTGTCATCATTGCGTGATTAATATTATCATCATTATCATCACTCTCATAATGATGATAATGTTGAATAATACGCGGAATCCGTATAAAAACTATTAGAAATAACGCAAATGCACATGAATGCCCACAAAAAACACTCGACACTCGAACGAGAGAATGTAGACTGGGAAATCAATTTAATAACGTTTAGAAATATCAATAAAACACACATGAGTACTAGGAAACACCCACAGAAACACAACACACGATGTACAACAAACAAACAAACAAACGTAAAAAATGCAGTTCGGGAAATAACTAGAACAACGTTCAGAAAAAAAAAATAATAATAACAAACACACACAGATATATACAATTACAAACAAACACATGCAGTTCGATAAATCACACTAATTACGCTCAGAAATGCCCCCAAAAAAACATAAACAAACAAACACACACAGCCCTACACAAGCACTTCGGTAAATCACAGTAATAATGCTCAGAGAGGTAAAAAAAAAACAACATAAACAAACACAAACACACACACACACACACATGCACACACACAAACACACACACACACACACACAGAGTTCCCTACACAGACAAATCCAAAACAAACAAACACATTCTGATAAACGCGAGAGAGCTGTCCATCACCTCAAACCCAGACAGGATAATTGTCAACGGCTTCTAGAATATTCATAGTCCGGAGAGACTCCTCCTTCGGTAGGCCATGGGGCGAAGGCTGACTAGGTTAATAACACGGTGCTGAGGAGTGGGGGGGAGTGGGGAGGGGAATGGGGGGGAGGGAGGGAGGGAGGGAAGAGGAAGAGGAAGGATGTAGGGATGGTAGGGATGGGGGTGGGGAGAGGGAGGTAATGGGGAGAGGTAGGGATGGGGGTGGGGAGAGGGAGGGAAGAGGTAGGAGGGATGGGGGGTGGGGGGGAGAGGGAGGGAATAGGGAGAGGGAGGGAAGAGGAAGGTGGTAGGGAGTGGGGAGAAGGTGGGGATGAGGGGAGAGGGAGAAGGAGGGAAGAGGAAGGAGGTGGCGGGAGGGGATGAGGAGATGAGTGTGGAAGTTCCGGATTGGGGAGGAAAGGGAGAGAAAGGAGTAGGGAAATAGGGAAAGGAATGAGGAGAAGGAGGGAAGAGGAGAGAGGTAGGGAGTGGGGAGAAGGAAGGGAGAGGGAATGGGGGTAGGAATAGAGGGAGGGGAGGAGAAGGAGAGGGAGGGAGAACTCCTTCGCCAGAATAGAAAAAAAATCACAAAAGATAAGTAATTAAGACAAAAATCAGTTAAGTCGTAAAGATAAGGAAGTAGTGAGATCAAAAATAAGAAGAAAATGAAAATTTAAAAGAAGAAGAAGATAAAGAAATAGAAAGAAGGAAGCAATCATTTTACACGAAAGAAAAAAAAACATTCTGCTTTTATTCCCTTCTTCGTTATATTTTGCTTCATTGTTAAGCGTCACTTTTATTTTTCCTTTCCTCTCCCTCCTGTTTCTGG
>NW_028234439.1:16473688-16476188 GCF_977035675.1 Penaeus japonicus
TTCGGGTCACATCGTACAACTTTTGTGCGGCTTTCGTTGCAGGGAGAGCGAGAGAGAGTGGGAGAGGGAGAGGGAGAGAGAGAGGGAGAGGGAGAGGGAGAGGGAGAGGAAGAGAGAGAGAGAGAGAGAGAGAGAGAGAGAGAGAAAGAGAGAGAGAGAGAGAGAGAGAGAGAGAGAGAGTTAGAGGAGGGAGAGGAAGAGAGGAAGAGGGAGGGGTTGAGAGTAGGATGAAGAGAAGGAGAAGAGGAAAACAGGAGGAAGAGGGAAAGGAGAAAATAGAGAGAATCAAAGAAGGATAACAGGAGAGGGGGAGAGAAGCATACAAGAATAAAAGAAGAGACGGAGATGGGGTAGACGATGGTAAAGAGAGATAGCTGGCAAAAGGAGGAGATAAAAAAAAGAGGGAAGGAATGAATGGGGGGAAATGAGAGAAGAATATCTATTTGGTAAGAATTGATAGATAGATTAATTGAAGGGGGTGGGGGGAGTTGAATAAACACGCTGTTGGTAAATGAATCGCTAGATTATTTTGTAGAAGGAGAATGAAAGGAAGAGAGATAGAGAGAAAGAGAACGATAGATGAATAAATAGTGTTAGCGACAGAGACACAGAGAGAAAGAGAGAGAGAGAGAGAAAGTAGAAGTAGTAATAGGATTATAAAATACGCGAAAAAAATGAAAAATAGATACAAATACTAATAATTTTATAAATAAAGCAAAATCTTACAAACCTAAAATCAAATATGCATCGATATGTACCAAGAACAAATGTTGACGTTCAATAAATAAACCTATTTACAAAAGTAACAACATTATAAAAACTTTTCGCTCTGGCCTCTAAGCTAAATGTTATCCTCATGTTTATATTTCAACGTCAGCAGAACTCAAGTTTGACCTCGTAAGTTCATACGTTGAGGATTTTCGTCATGTCTCTTTCCGTCTGACCAAAAAATGTCCTCACGCTGGGTAACTGTCCAACATGCCAAAGTGTTATAATTAGGTTGTTATTTCAAAAGATGTGTAGCTGGTGTTGGAAGATTTTTTTTGTTTGTTTGATTGGTTGGTTATTTGTTTGTTTATTGGAAATGTAAGAAAGATATGGGCTGGTATTTTTGTAATCTCGCTTATATCGAGGTTTATGTTTTGTTTTTTTTCTCGATTACTTTCTTTTCATATTCGCCTATTCTATGTTTTTTTTAGAGGGGGGGGGTTAGTCTGAAGTGTCTTAATATTTTCTTCAGTACTTGCTTTCTTACCGATACTTCTTATGTGTCTTTCTTCATTATTCTCTTTCTTCTCTCTCCTTACCTCCGTATTTCCTTTCTTTATCTCCGTCTGTCCTTTTCCTTATCTTTCCCTTTCACCCCTTTCTCCCTCTCTATTTTCATCACCTCCCTCTCTGCCTGTCCTTCCTGCTGCCTCGATCCCTCCCTACCTACAATTGACGCCACACGAATTAGAAAATCTTAATCTTCTTTGACATTTCTGTCACCGTCACCCTACGTTTCGTTTCTCGCTTTCTCTCTCCCCTCTCTTCTTCGGCTCCCTCTCTCCCTTCCTCGCCTCCCTCTCTCCCCTCTCTTCCTCGGCTCCTTCTCTCCCTTCCTCGCCTCCCTCTCTCCCTTACACCCTCCCTTTCCTTTTCCTTCATCTTTCCCCTATTCCTTTCCTCCCATCCTCATGTCCTTCCGTTTCTCCCTTCCTCTTTTCTGTCTCTCTTTCTCTCTTCCTCCCTCCTTCTCTACTTCTCTCCCTCCCTCCTTCCATCTTTTCCCTCCTCCCCTCCTTCCGTCCCTCCTTCCCTCCCTCCCTCCCTCCCTCCCTCCCTCTTTCCCTCCATCTTTTCCCTCCTTCCCTCCTTCCTCCCTCACTCCCTCCTTCCCTCTCTTCCTCCCATCCACCCCTCCATCCCACTTCCCTTCCTTCCCCTCCTCAGCTGTCAAGGGAACACAATTTAACTGTCAAAGTAATATCGATGACAGATCCCAGCCATTAGCAAGAAGTTACTATTCTGTCCCTTCTTGTCAAGCGCCTTCTGACAACTCCTATTAAGAGCCTTGGGATAGGGATTATGCAGATGCTGGTCGAGAGAGGGTGGAGGGGAGAGGGAGGGGAAGGGGAGGAGGGGAGAGGGTTGGGAAGGGGTGGAGGGGAGAGGGTGGGGAAGGGGAGGAGGGGAGAGGATGGGGAAGGGGAGGAGGGGAGAGGGAGGAGGGGAGAGGGTGGGGAAGGGGAGGAGGGGAGAGGGTGGGGAAGGGGAGGAGGGGAGAGGGTGGGGAAAGGGTGGAGGGGAAAGGGAGAGGAAGGAAGAGGAGGGGAGTGAGTCGGGAGAGGAAGGAAGAGGGGAGTGAGTCGGAAGAGGGGGGGAAAGGGGGGGAGGAGTAGGAGGGAAAGGGTGGGGGTGGGGAGGGGGTAGTGGGGGGGGGGGGGGGGTTGGGGAGGGGAGGGGGATGGTTTGGTGGGGGAGGGGAGGAAGTGAAAAACAGGATCGCGGAGGCTAA
>NW_028234439.1:16478688-16481188 GCF_977035675.1 Penaeus japonicus
AGAGAGAGAGAGAGAGAGAGAGAGAGAGAGAGAGAGAGAGAGAGAAAGAAAGAAAGTGAAATAGAAAACAAAATCATATACTGATAAATTTCTTAGATTACTTTTCTCACTAACCTTTGCTTGGCTCTTACGTACACTTACAGTAAACAGTATTGATCAAACAGACAGACACGCAAACATACTTAGAAGCACGCATGTATAGTGGCATAGTGTCATGAGGGAATAATGAGAATGATAGAAATCATAATAATGATGATAATATTGATAATTATAATAATGATGATAATATTAATAATTATAATAATGATGATGATATCAATAATGATAATAATGATAATACTACCAGTGATAATGATAATAATGATCATGATAATGATATTAATAATATAGATAATAAGGATGACAGTTATCATAATAATAATACTCATGATGATAATGATAATGCTGATAACAATAATGATAATGAGAGTAGTATAGTAGTAGTAGTGGTAGTAGTAGTAATAGAAGTAGTAGTAGTAGTAGTATCGGTAGTAATAGTAGTAGTAGTAATAGTAGTAGTAGTAGTAGTACTAGTAATAATGATAGTATCAATAATAAAAATGATAGTAATGCTGTTAATATTAAAAATGACAGTAATGCTGTTAATATCGATACAGTTATAAAGGACAATAATGGTAAAAATGATGATAAACAAACATAAAAAAGAGGGGGAAAAAATCAGGCTGAGGAACAATCAGACAGACATGCACGTAATGAAATCATGCGCCTGGATACCGCTTTTCGGCCGATGGAATACAGAAACAGGCACCGCTATGCTGAATTTCAAAAGATAATAGAAACAAATATGTTATCTAATAATCTCCATAAATTAGCATACATTCTCCGTCACTATAAACAGTCATTTGCATAGGTTGTCAACATTCCATTCCGTACCGTTGTGCCGTCTGTTTTTTAAAAAATGCAATATTTGTAATTTGGTCCAAAACGGTGACATTTTTTTGATAGTGTTACACTTACTATGCAAATTGCACTCATGCACGCGTTTCAAAGCGCGCTATATAGAATGCTTCTATGATGCTAGCTTTGATCTGATTGGTACTAGGGACTTCACATTATTAGATTGCAAATTGCAGTACAAACCACACCGTATGTTTGGAATAAAAGATGGTGGGGATTATTAAAGTTAGATAATGGATATATATATATATATATATATATAGAGAGAGAGAGAGAGATAGAGAGAGAGAGAGAGAGAGAGAGAGAGAGAGAGAGAGAGAGAGGAGGGGAAGGGGAGAGGTAGATAGATAGACTGATAGATAAACAAATGAATAAATAGATGGGTGGATGTGTATACAGATAGATATAAACTGATAGATAGATAATGATATTGATATAGATGAATATATATAGTTACAGATATTCATAGATAGAAATAAATGTTTGTGTGTGTATGTGCGTGTGTGTGTGCGTGTGCGTGTGTGTGAGTATCATAGTCATTTCCAATTCCTTTGCGAAAAGGTATGTTGGAAAATACCAATTCAGAACGTTTCCTGCATCCAATTGGGCATTTATACTCTTTCCCTTCCTCCCCTCCCCTCCCTCCCCTCCTCCTCCTTTTCCCTTCTCTCTCATTCCCTAATATACCCACTTCTTGCCCCTCCCTTCCTACTCCCTCCCCTGCACTCCAACCTCGCTTTCCCTTCCTCCCCTTCCCCTCATCCCTTACCTCCCTCCCATCCTCCGCTATACCCCTTCCCTCCTTCACTGATTTTCCTTCCCCCCCTCCCCTATTGCCCCCTCCTCCCCTCCCACCCCTATCACCTCCTCCTCTTCCCATCCCTCCCACCTCCCCAACCCCAACCCCTCCCACCCCTCCCAACCTCCTCTCCCCAACCCCTCCCAGCCTCCCCTCTCCCAAACCCCTCCCACCCCTCCCACCCCAATATCATGACACCCCACACCCATATACCCCGCCACCATCCCTCCCCTCCCATACCCTGAACACTCCCCAACCCCAGACCTCCAACCCTCTCCCCCCCCACCGCCCCTCCCCAACATACCTTCCAAAAGAACTCGTAACCGTTTAGCATAGAGCAGAGCCGTTTCCCGACAGGCTACGACCACACAACTCCTCAACCCATCTAATTCCCCCCCCCGCCCACCCCACAGTCCAAGCAATTGCAGGAAACCTTAGCATTCCTCACTTCTGTCGAGTAACCGCGTTTGATGAAGGCGGGTGCTTGCGGGATATTGAGAGAGAGAGAGAAAGGGGGGGGAAGAGAGGGGGATAGAGGGAGAGAGAGAGAGGGGGGGGAGAGAGAGGGAGGGAGAGAGAGAGAGAGAGTGAGAGGGAGAGAGAGAGAGGGGGGGGGGAGAAAGAGAGAGAGAGGGAGAGAGAGAGTGAGAGGGGAGAGGGAGGGAGAGAGAGTGAGAGAGAGAGGGGGGGGGTGGCAGAGAGAGAGGTAAAGATGGGGATAGGGAAGGATAAAGAGATAGCGAA
>NW_028234439.1:16483688-16488688 GCF_977035675.1 Penaeus japonicus
TGGGCCTTGTGTGTAGTCATTCGAGGGCGGGAAACGGTTATCAAAGAGACCCGTGGATTGTGGGCGGAGGTAGGGACGGGGATGGGATGGGGGGGAGGGGGAGGGACTTGGTAAAGGAGGGGGGAGGGCCTGGCAGGGGAGGGGGGGGATTGTATAACGGCCGTAGAACTTCATTCAGGAACAATATCGCAGAACAGGTTAATCTACTGGGCTTTCCTCTTGTGTGATACGGCTGGACGGCGAGGCTGTGCTGGTTTCGAAATCGTGTTGGGAAAAAGTGCTGTTCGTTTTGTTGTTTTCTAGTTTTGTATCTTGTTCTCTGACTTTCTTTTTTTCTCTCTCTATCTATCTATCTCTCTCTATCTATCTCTATCTCTCTCTCTGTGTCTCTGTCTCTGTCTGTATGTCTTCTCTCTCTCTCTCTCTCTCTCTCTCTCTCTCTCTCTCTCTCTCTCTCTCTCTCTCTCTCTCTCTCTCTCTCTCTCTCTCTCTCTCTCTCTCTCTCTCTCAAAGTATTTTCATTATCAAGCTACAGTTCTTCAGAAAAAAAACTATGTAATTTTCTATAAAAAAATAATAATAATAATTACATAATCTCTCAAACTGCATCGGACTACATTTCCCATCTTATATAAGATCGAAAATATGATAATGATAATAATAATGATAATAAGGTTGATAATTGTTTCCACCCCTTCGCTTCATTTCAGTTAGCCTATCATTACTACACCCTAAAAATTCAAACTATGGAATTGAAAAGGGGGATTGAAATGATAATTGAGATAATTGAATAAATAAGGGGGATATAGAAGATTAGATAGATTGAGATAGAAAGTTGTTGAAGTCTTGGTGATGTTATCCATATTTCACCTTCACCCCCACCCCATATCCGCCCTACTTTCTCCCCAACCCACTTCCCCCCTCCCCCCCACCTCTCCCTTCACCAACATTTCACCCACCCCTACATCTCCTACCTCCCCCCTACCCCACCCCACCCACCCCACATTCTCACCCACCCACCCCCCACCCCACATTCTCACCCACCCACCCCCCACCCCACATTCTCACCCCCCACCCCACATTCTCACCCACCCACCCCCCACCCCACATTCTCACCCACCCATCCACACCCCACCTCACTTTCTCCCCCCAACACCCAGCCACATTCTCAACCACCCACCTCACCCCAACCCCACCTCACTTTCTCCCCCCACCACCCACCCATCCACCCACCCACCCTCCAACCCAACACCCGCCTCCCTAACTCCAGTTTACCTTCCACTCGCAGGCCAGTGTTCGAAGTTCGGTCACTCCTGCTACGGCGGACATGGCAAGAGAAGCGACGACCAGTTCCCCTCAAACGTCGACTATGCAGCAGCCAATCAGGTTCCCGCTCTGGCTCTCAAGGCAGCTCAGGACGACGCCCTGACCTGGGATGACCCCGCTTCCTCCGTCTCCAACCCCGAAATCGTTGCTAATGTCCGAAACTGGGTGAGTGTTTTGTTGTTTTTGTTTTTGTTTGGTTGGTTGTTTGGTTGGTTGTGGGTTGTTTGGTGGTTTTGTGGAGATTGGTGTAGGAGGAGAGAGAGTGTGTGTGTGTGAGAGGGAGGGAGGGAGGGAGAGAGAGAGAGAGAGAGAGAGAGAGAGAGAGAGAGAGAGAGAGAGAGAGAGAGAGAGAGAGAGAGAGAGAGAGAGAGAGAGAGAGAAAGAGAGAGAGAGAGAGAGATACAAATTTAGAGACAGATAGCTAGATAGAGAGACCGGCAGACAGACAGACAGATAGATAGAGTGAGAGAGAGAAAGAAAGAGAGAGAGAGAGAGAGAGAGAGAGAGAGAGAGAGAGAGAGAGAGAGAGATTTACAAAGCCTACCTGTGCGATACTGGCCAGCCCCTCATATCAGTTCATATCAGGTCTAAAACCCAGGTCACAGAGAATCATTTTCTCCTCTCCCTCCTCCTCCCCTTTTCATGTTTTCTTGATCTCTCCACCTTTCCCACCTCTCCCTCAACCCACAACCCTACCCCACTACCTTTCCTCCCCTCACCCCCAATCTACCTACCCCTACCTCCCCTCAACCCCACTCTCAACCCTCTCCCATCCTACCCTCCTCCCTCTCTATCCCACCCTCCCCAACTCCACCCTCTACCCACTCACCCTCAACCTCCCCCAACTCCCACCCTCCCTCCCTCAACCCCAACCCCCACTCTCCCTCCCTCAACCCCCACCCACCCTCCCTCAACCCCCACTCTCCCTCCCTCCTCCAACCCCCACCCTCCCCTTCCCCCCAAGATTTATCGTTTAATAAAGCAACGCGAAAGAGAGAGAGACAGAGAGACGTTACAATAAGACAAGGAGGCCGGAGTTCCACGTAGCACAAGTCAGGATAAAAAGGAAATACGGCGGAGATGAGGTTATAATCCACATAAAGTGATAAAGATGAGGAGATGAAGGAGGAGGAAGATGAGGAGATGAAGGAAGAGGAGGAGGAGGAGGAGGAGAAGGTGGAGGTGGTATAGAAGGAGGATGAGGAGGAGGAGGGGGAGCAGGAGAGAAGATAGTGACGAAGTGAAGAGAGAAGGCGGTGAGAGCGGAGTGGTGAGACAGAGAGAGAGGGGAAAGAGAGAGAGAGAGAGAACGAGAGAGAGAGAGAGAGAGAGAGAGAGAGAGAGAGAGACCAACAGAAGCAAGACAACATCTTTTTTATTTGAAAATGCTTTCCATTCTGTTTCTAATTTGCTCACAAGTACACACAGACACACACACACACACACACAAACAAACACGTACACATACACATACATAAACATATTCACGTAAATACACACCCACTCACACACACACAACCAACTCTTTGCTTCATATATCCTTTTCAACAACAAAAACCCGTCTTCAAATTTAGATCATATATCATATATACACCACATTCATCATTCTAACATTAAAAAAAAAAAACATATATGAAAGAAAATCCAATAACTCACCACAAAAAAATACCAAGTACTCTTAAATAACTCG
This sequence comes from Penaeus japonicus, assembly GCF_977035675.1. NCBI lineage: Eukaryota > Metazoa > Arthropoda > Malacostraca > Decapoda > Penaeidae > Penaeus > Penaeus japonicus. Next base: position 16,486,705 of record NW_028234439.1, read on the forward strand.
AAATTGGAACCCGTTAATATATAGGTCTTTGGTATTACACTTAATTAACAATCTTCAAGCAATACTTGCCTTGAGCATATATGTACATTGGCTTGATCAGAGGGGGTTCAGCACACATAAATTAGTTAGATGGGTTGTACGCTGAGACTCAATATTGACGGGGATTATTGAAGCCCCGTAATGACTTATCTAATGACACGCATTCAGACACATGTACGTATTCACTTGCTCATGTCTTGCGTATATACGTACACTCATAGACACACCTAAGCACGCACTCACGCAAACACATACAGATATATATGTTGTTGTATTAGCGTTAAGATATTGTTTGTTTGTTTGTTTGTTTGTTTGTTTTTTTAGGTATTTCATTACTTATTGTGGTTTCTCTCGCTCTCTCTTTCTCTTTTTCTCTTTCTCTTTCTCTTTCTCTTTGTCTTTCTCTTTCTCTTTCTCTCTCTCTCTCTCTCTCTCTCTCTCTCTCTCTCTCTCTCTCTCTCTCTCTCTCTCTCTCTCTCTCTCTCTCTCTCTCTCTCTCTCACTCTACCTTTCTCTCTATCTATCTATCTATTTATCTATGTATCTATCCATCCATCTATCTAAACGTCTTTATCATTTTCCTTCATTTACATTGCTTTGAGATTAGCATCAGACACATTAAGAGCCAAAAAGACTTGTAATTTTCGCTCATAAAAGTTACACAAACAAAATTGTTCCATCGTACCCGGTAATTATAAACGAACCATAAAAAAAATAGTCTTGATTAAATGATGATGAAGAAGAAACCTATACAGTTATATGTTTACCTTTTATCGCAAGACAGATAAATCTTATAGGCAATGTTCGTGACATATGTGTTTGTGTACGAAAGGTCTCATTTTTATGCTAATGACCATTTTCTCGGGACTGTTAATTTTACTTCCCTTTTTGTTATTGTGTTTATTCTCTTTTTAGTTTATTGTATCCAATTTTGTTATTATTTTCCGTGTTTTTTTTTTAGTCTATTTCTAGATAGTAATAGCCATCTTCGTGTTTAGAGTAATTTCTCCATCTAGTGAATAACAAATTATAAATTCCTTTCTAATTGATTTCATTTTTCTTTCTTTCTTTCTTTCATCGCATCCCATTACATTGCATTGCAGTAGTCTTTAACTAAGTCTCTAACTACTTCTCCCTCCATAAAGGACATTTCCCCGTCATCGAAATCTCAAAGACGATTTTCTTTCCTCTTTATTGACATTTTTCTTTTCTTTTCCCTTCGCAGCTGTCAGTCCTCGGCCGCCGTCTCCGCCAGAGGACGTCTTCCCAGTCCTCTCCTTCTGCGTCGCAGTCCTATGGCTTCCTTCAGTAGGATGTCGTCCACCTGAAACCTCAAAAAACAAACAACAGCAAAACACCGACGAGTCCTGACAGCTCAAATTACGACCACGCTAAAGAAAAAATATATATATTTCAAAAATGACGATGGTGACAATCCACGAACGACGTCTTGTTTGTTTTTTTGTTTTCCCGCTCTCACTGCATGGGTGTTCCAATATGGCTCCCCTTCCTGATAGCGTTCGCGAGGTAGACCGCGTGCGTGCGGATTGATCTCCTCTTCAGCGATGTTTTGACATGGCGAATGGCGGGAAGATATTGTTTGTCTGATGAAAGCGAAATTCCGAGATAAAACTGAAAGATAAAAAAGAGATGGAGGAGGATTTTTTACAAAATGGTTTTATCTTTATTATGAGTTCCCCTCTTTTACCCTCAATTCAGTATAGGAAATCATTTTCTTCCCTAGTTTGCCTTTCCCTTTCTGTTCCATTAACCCCTCCACCATCACAACCCCCTCTCCAACCCCAATCCTCAATAGCGCAGACAAAACCCACGAAAACCTAACCTAAATTCACAATCTTCCGCCGAGACAAGTCAACATAAAGAACAGAGGATACATATGTACTATATATATATATATGTATGCGAGTGTGACTTCTCCATCTGT
>NW_028234439.1:16493688-16496188 GCF_977035675.1 Penaeus japonicus
TTTGTCTTTCTTTCATTTCTCCATTCCTACATCCTTCCTCTCTCTCTCTCTCTTTCTCTCTCTCTCTCTCTCTCTCTCTCTCTCTCTCTCTCTCTCTCTCTCTCTCTCTCTCTCTCTCTCTCTCTCTCTCTCTCTCTCTCTCTCTCTCTCTCTCTCTCTCCCCCCCCTCTCTCTCTCTCTCTCAAATAATGATATTTGGAATAACTTATGCAAATGAAATGAACGAAGAAGAAAATATATAGAGAATGAGGAAGTAAATAAGAAAACTGAATTCCTTTATTGGTTAGAGGAAAATCTTATAGTAAATGTATCCATCGTAAATATGGATTTAATCCGATCTTCCGTTTAATGAAAGCAGTATCACTTACAGTCTTAATATAAGTAGAATACCCTTATCGTTATCATTATTATCATCTTTATCACTATTATTATAGTCGTTATCATCTTTATCATTATAGCTTTTATCATTTTCATTACTGCTATTATCATTATCACTATCATTATTATCATTATCAGCGGCATCATTATAACTGTTATTACTTTTATCATTATGATCATTATTATTATCATTCTCATTATTCTCATTGCTGTCATTATCATCATCATTATTATTATCATTACATTATTATTATCATTATCGTTATCATTATTATCGTTATCATTATTATTATCATCATTACTATTATCATCATTAATATCACTACTACTGTCATTATTATTATCACCATAACTGTTATCATTATCATCATTATTATTACTATGATCATTATCATTATCATTATCATAATTATTACTATGATCTTTATCATTATTATCATTATCATCATCATTATTACTATGATCATTATCATTATTATCATTATCCTCATCATTATTACTATGATCATTATCATTATTATCATTATCATCATCATTATTACTATGATCATTATCATTATTATCATTATCATCATTAATATCATCATCATTGTCGCTGTTGAAAGTCTCTCTCTCTCTCTCTCTCTCTCTCTCTCTCTCTCTCTCTCTCTCTCTCTCTCTCTCACTCACTTGCTCGCTCGCTCGCTCGCTTATCACACACTTACTCACTCATTCACTCACTCCCTTTCCCTTTCCCTTTCTCTTTCTCTTTCTCCTTCTCTCTCTCACACACACTTCAACAGGTCCGAGCTAGGATACTGCTTGTATGTGGGTAACATGGCCTAGGGTGTGAAGAACACGGCAGGAACAGCTTTCTTGGTTTATTGCTTAGCTTGAACAGTAGGACTTTGGAGTGAGGTCACATGAGATGTGTGAATCAAGGTGTTTTCTTGTGACATGTGACATTTGGAATGTGATGAGGGAAGTGTTTCATCAATACATAGCTCTTAGAAAGGGAAAGACAAACAACACTGCCATGTCTGTCGTGAGAGGGGTAGACAGATAGGTGAAGCAACGAGCGTACGTACATGTACGTATATATGTGCATGTGGTAGAATATATATATAACAATTAGAGATTACATTGATGATTGCATCATATAGAATACAGTAGCAAAAGTATACATGTGCAAATTATAATCGATGGACGTAATAACAATTACAACAGACATAATATATATAAATACAATAGTTACACACACACTCGTTCATTCACTCACTCCATATCTCTTTCTCCTTTCTCTCTCTCTCTCTCTCTCTCTCTCGCTCTCTCTCTCTCTCTGTCTCTCTCTCTCTCTCTCTCTCTCTCTCTCTCTCTCTCTCTCTCTCTCTCTCTCTCTCTCTCTCTCTCTCTCTCTCTCTCTCTCTCTCTCTCTCTCTCCTTTCTCTTTCCTCATCCCTCCTCCGTCGTTTCAGTTCAAAGAAGGATAATAAAAGGTACCAGACTCCTTTCACAAAACTTTTTTATTACAGTACACCTCCGACTCACGTATGTTCCTTTGTTCTAATAATAATTCCTAAGATACTTTTCTTTCCGTATGCTATTGTTCTCTATGGTTCTAGATAATTCCCATTTTGTCTTTCACTTTCTTTTCTTCTTTTTTTTTTTTCCTGTTTTTTTTTTTTTTTTTTTTTTTTTTTTTTTTTTTTTTTTTTTTTTTTTTTATCACGTGTTTGTATTTTGTGATTTGTGAACTGGTTGGCACAGCGGAAGTCCCTTGTTTACTTAAATTATTGTCTTGTCACTGAGAGATTTCATCACTAATGTCATCATCGTCATCACCTTGGCAACGAATGAGCAGAATGTACTCTCTTTTTTTCTCGAAAATCAAAGGCGTCATCACACTTGCCCATAAACTCATCACATTTGTGGATATTTGCTTATTAGCACCATCGTCACTATCATGGGAAAAAGATTAATGCATCATCTTCTTTTATCGTCAGCGTTTCTTCAGTCATCACTCAAGTCATCACACTATAAATGAGAGGGATATATTCACCACTATTTGTCCCTCATCCATCCGTATTCTCATCACCGTCATCACTATGAATAAAAATATATCACCACAAAACTTCACCATCAT
>NW_028234439.1:16503688-16508688 GCF_977035675.1 Penaeus japonicus
ATTACTATTATCATTATTATGATTATCATAAGTACCATCATTACTAATACCATAATTATCATTATTATTACCATTATCACTATCATCATCATCATTATCATTACCATTACTACAACTACTATTACTACTATCAATATTATAATCATTATGGCAACCATTATCAATACAATCATTATGGCAATCATTATCAATACAATCATTATGGCAATCATTATCAATACAATCATTATGGCAACCATTATCAATACAATCATTATGGCAATCATTATCAATACAACCATTATGGCAACCATTATCAATACAATCATTATGGCAATCATTACCAATACAATCATCAGCAACATCACAAACATTCACCATCATCATCACAATATCCCATTTACCTTCACAGTGATGACATGAGGGTCTCCGGCAGGTCGAGGAGTAAGGTCACCTGAGGTCAAGTGAGAATCACTGACCACGTGACCTTTTAGGAAGTCCAGATAGATGAGGGTCGTCTCGTGATACCGAAGTTCTAAGGTGCTGGCTGGGGGGGGAGGGAGGGAGGCATGAGTGTGATTATGAGGAAGGAGGAGGAGGAGGAGGAGGAGGAGGGGGGGAGAGGGGAGGAGGAGAGGAGGGAGGAGGATGGGGAGGAGAGGGAGACATGAGTGTGATTATGAGGAAGGAGGAGGAGGAGGAGGAGGGGGAGGGAGGGAGGGAGGCATGAGTGTGATTATGAGGAAGGAGGAGGAGAGGGAGGAATGAGTGTAATTATGAGGAAGGAGGAGGAGGAGGAGGAGGAGGGGGAGGGAGGGAGGAATGAGTGTGATTATGAGGAAGGGGGAGGAGGAGGAGGAGAGGGAGGCATGAGGGTGATTATGAGGAAGGAGGAGGAGGAGGAGGAGGAGGAGGAGGAGGAGGAGGAGGAGGAGGAGGAGGAGGAGTAGGAGGAGGAGGGGAGGAGGGGGGGAGGAGAGGGAGGTATGAGTGTAATCATGAGGAAGGAGGAGGAGGAGGGGAGGGTGGAAGGGGAGGAGGAGAGGGAGGATGGGAGAGAGAGGCATGAGTGTGATTATGAGGAAGGAGGAGGGGGAGGAGGAGGAGGGGAGAGGGAGGAATGAGTGTAATTATGAGGAAGGAGGATGAGGATGAGGAGGGGGAGGAGGAGGAGAAGGGGAGAGGGAGGAGAGGGAGGCATGAGTGTAATTATGAGGAAGGAGGAGGAGGAGGAGGGGAGAGGGAGGCATGAGTGTAATCATGAGGAGGAGGAGGAGGAGGAGGGGGAGGAGAGGGAGGCATGAGTGTAATTATGAGGAAGGAGGAGGAGGAGGAGGAGGGGGAGGAGAGGGAGGAATGAGTGTGATTATGAGGAAGGAGGAGGAGGAGGAGGAGGAGGAGAGGGAGGAATGAATGTAATTATGAGGAAGGAGGAGGAGGAGGAGAGGGAGGAATGAGTGTGATTATGAGGAAGGAGGAGGAGGAGGGGGAGGAGAGGGAGGAATGAGTGTGATTATGAGGAAGGAGGAGGAGGGGGAGGAGAGGGAGGAATGAGTGTGATTATGAGGAAGGAGGAGGAGGGGGAGGAGAGGGAGGAATGAGTGTGATTATGAGGAAGGAGGAGGAGGGGGAGGAGAGGGAGGAATGAGTGTGATTATGAGGAAGGAGGAGGAGGAGAGGGAGGAATGAGTGTGATTATGAGGAAGGAGGAGGAGGAGGAGAGGGAGGAATGAGTGTAATTATGAGGAAGGAGGAGGAGGAGAGGGAGGCATGAGTGTAATTATGAGGAAGGAGGAGGAGGAGGAGGAGGAGGAGGAGCGGGAGGAGAGGGAGGAATGAGTGTGATTATGAGGAAGGAGGAGGAGGAGGAGGAGAGGGAGGAATGAGTGCGATTATGAGGAAGGAGGAGAGGGAGGAATGAGTGTAATTATGAGGAAGGAGGAGGAGGAGGAGGAGGAGGGGAAGAAGAGGGAGGAATGAGTGTAATTATGAGGAAGGAAGAGGAGGAGGAGGAGAGGGAGGCATGAGTGTAATTATGAGGAAGGAGGAGGAGGAGGAGGAGGAGGGGGAGAGGGGAGGAGGAGAGGGAGGAAGGGAGAGAGAGGAATGAGTGTAATTATGAGGAAGGAAGAGGAGGAGGAGGAGAGGGAGGCATGAGTGTAATTATGAGGAAGGAGGAGGAGGAGGAGGAGGGGGGAGAGGGGAGGAGGAGAGGGAGGAAGGGAGAGAGAGGAATGAGTGTAATTATGAGGAAGGAGGAGGAGGAGGGGAGAGGGGAAGAGGAGGGGAAGGAGGGGGGAGGGGGGAACAATAGGGGAGGGGGAGGAGGAGGAGGAGAGGGGGAGGGGGAGGAGGGGGGAACAAGATGAAGAGGTGGGAGGAGAGGGGGAACAAGAGGGGGGGAGGGGGAAGAACTACAGGAGGAGGAAGAGGCTAGAGGAGGAGGAGGAGGAGGTGAAGGAAAGGGAGGACTGCGATAATGATATTAATCATAATTAAAAACAAAATTAATAATAGCATTAATAAGAAAAAAAATCTGCATGGAGGAAGATAATAGCAAAGGAATAAAAGGAACAAGAAGAGAACTGCGAAATATAGAAAACGGAAAACATTAGCAAAGAATATCCACTAAGGGGGCGTGGTAGCAAGGAGTAACCACTAAATTGGTCGAGATGGTAGAAAAGCTTAAGAACCTCTGCTATAATGACCCATACTGACCTCCTCTGCTATAGTGACCCATACTGACCTCCCCTACTATAATGACCCTGCTATAATAACCCATACTGACCTCCCCTACTATAATGACCCTGCTATAATGACCCATACTGACCTCCCCTGCTATAATGACCCATACTGACCTCCCTTGCTATATTGACCCATACTGACCTCTCCTGCTATAATGACCCATACTGACCTCCCTTGCTATATTGACCCATACTGACCTCTCCTGCTATAATGACCCATACTGACCTCCCCTACTATAATGACCCATACTGACCTCCTCTGCTATACTGACCCATACTGACCTCTCATGCTATAATGACCCATACTGACCTCCCCTCCTATAATGACCCATACTGACCTCCCCTCCTATAATGACCCGTACTGACCTGTTCCGTGATAGAGGTCATCGCCGGGACTCGTCCAGTTGAGAGTGACACTTACATCGAAAAGGTGAATGACAGACACGGCCAGGTCAGTCACACGACCTGGGGGCAACATGTCACCTGGTTGGTAGTTGTTCACCTGGGGAAATGGGACAGCTTTGCTATTATTCATATAGATATGTTTACTTTTTTATTATTTCAAGTCATTCGGTTTAATTTTAGAAATAATATCATTGTTTTATTTCTTATGTTAGGATGAAAGTCCATAAAAAAGAAAAAAAAAAAAAATATATATATATATATATATATATATTATACATATATATATATATATATATATATATATATATATATATATATATATATATATATATATATATATATATATATATATATATTATATATATATCTATCTATATATATATATATATATATATATATATATATATATATATATATATACATATATATAAATATATATGTATATATATATATATATATATATATATTATATATATACATATATATATATATTATATATATGTATAATATATATATATATATATATGTATATGTATAAATATATATATATATATATTATATATATATATATATATATATTATATATTATATATATATATATATATTGTGTTAACTTTTATGTCTTTTTTCTTCTCATTTTGTTTTTGTTTTTTTTCTAACTCTTTCTTCCACCCCTACCCCCTCAACCCCCCCCCCCCCTTATATATATGTCTTTCCCTCCTTATATCTCTTATTCTCCCTCCCACTTATCTCCTCCCGCATCTCCCGCACCCCCCACACACCTCACCCCCCACAACCCCCCCCCACACACACACACACCACCACCACCACCACCTCACCTTAAAAATCCCTCCAGAAATAAACCTCGTGAACGGTTCCACTTGAACCTTATTAAATTCCCTCCCTCCTTTCCCCTCATTTCCATTCGGGTCGACTGAGGGAACGAGGTCATCTGGAGCGAACTGGGACACTGGGTCAGGCAAGGAGTTCTCAGATACCGGGAGTTTTAACCTCCTTATGGCGTTGCTGAGTGGGCGCTGTTGGTACTGGTAGAGAGACTGGGATCTGGGGCTGTTTGGCTTGTAAGCTGGAAAGAGGAGAAAAAATTATGAATAAATGAATAAAACAAGAAATGGTGTAAAAGATGAGAAGAAATGGTAATAATGAATGAATGAATAAAACAAAAAAAAGTGTAAAAGATGATAAGAAATGGTAATAATGAATGAATGAATAAAACAAAAAAAGGTGTAAAAGATGAGTAAAAATGATAATAATGAATAAATTAATAAAACAAAATGTGGTGTGAAAAGAGAGACCGGGATCTGGGACTGTTTGGCTTGTAAGCTGAAAAGAGGAGAAAGAATGGTAATAATGAATAAATTAATGAAACAAAAAATGATGTGAAAAGATGAGAAGAAATGGTAATAATGAATAAATTAATGAAACAAAAATTGGTGTAAAAGATGAGAAGAAATGGTAATAATGAATAAATTAATGAAACAAAAAATGGTGTGAAAAGAGAGACCGGGATCTGGGACTATTTGCCTTGTAAGCTGAAAAGAGAAGAATAAATGATAATAATGAATAAATGAATAAAACAAAAAATGGTGTAAAAAGATTAAATAGGATGTTGGGTTTATGTTCTTTAGGAAGGAAGGTGGGGGGGGGGGTAATTACGTCTTTGTTTGTTTGTTTAGATTTTTTCTAAGATTTTGTATGTTATTTAAAATTGATTTTACTTTTTAAGGAGTTCCGTTTTTTTTATTCAGATATTTGTATTTGAAATTCTATATTTTGTATTTCTATTTGCGTATTCGTTTGTCTATGGTTTTGTATATGTTATTAAAAATTGATTTGATTTTTTAAAGAGTT
>NW_028234439.1:16518688-16528688 GCF_977035675.1 Penaeus japonicus
GAAAGGGGTGTGGGGGAGAGGAGGAGGAAGAAAGGGGGTGTGGGAAAGAGGAGGAAGGAAGGGGGTGTGGGGAGAGGAGGAGGAAGGGGTAGGGGGGGAGGTAGAAGAGGAGAAGGAAAGGGGTGTGGTGGAGAGGAGAAGGAAGGGGATGTGGGGGAGGAAGAGGAGGTGGAAGAGGGGAGTGGGGGAGAGGAGGAGGAAAGGGTGTGGGGGAGGTTGAGGAAGGGGGTGTGGGGGAGAGGAGAAGGAAGGGGGTGTGGGGGAGAGGAGGAGGAAGGGGTAGGGGGAGGAAGAAAAGGAGGGAGGTGGAGGATGAAAGGGGGTGGAAGAGGAGATGGAAAAAGGGGGGAGGTGGAAGAAGAGGATAGATATACAAGAAAGAGGAAAATGAGGGAGAATGAAAGATAAATTAATAATTCGAAATTACATTCCACTATTGCATAAATGATACACATAAATACATCAATAGACAGTTAATACATACATACACACATACCCTCCCCTAACCCCTTATCGCCCCCCCTCCCTACCCTTCCCCTCCCCACTCCCACACCCTCCCCTCCTTTCCTTCCCCCCTTTCCCTCTCCCCCATTCCCACTTCCTCCCTCCCTCGCCTCCCCAGAGTTCCCACTCCCCCTAATGTACCCTTCCCCACCCATCCCTGCCTTACCCTTACCCCTCCCTCCCCTTCCAATACCTTATCGCCCTACCTATCTACCCTTCCCCTCCCCACTCCCATTCCCTTCCCACACCCTCCCCTCCTTTCCTTCCCCCCTTTCCCTCTCCCCCATTCCCACTTCCTCCCTCCCTCACTTCCCCAGAGCTCCCACTCCCCTTAATGTACCCTTCCCCACCCATCCCTCTCCCTGCCTTACCCTTACCCCTCCCTCCCCTTCCAACCCCAAACCTCATTAACCCCCCCCCCCCCCCTCCACTCACCTGGCGATCCGAAAGTGGCGAGCAGGTCCTTGTACATATGCACCGTGTAAGTGGGCGTCAGGTGGATATATGCTCCCGGTTCGCCACACCCGCCCAGCTGCAGTGTGTATGGGAAGTCCCCGTGTTCAGGGTGAGGGAGATCCACCCTTATGGCAGCCGTGGGGAGCCATCCGGATATGTTCGTAGACTGTAGGATAGAAGATGGAGGAGGGGTAGGAGGATAGGAGATGGGGGAGAGGGGTAGGAGGTGAGGTGATGGGGGATAGGAGAAGGAGGAGGGGTAGGAGGTGAGGTGATGGGGGAGAGGGGTAGGAGGTGATGGGGGAAAGGGGGGAAGGAGAAGGGGGTAGGGGAGATAAGGAAGCAAGAGGAGACGGGGGGAAAGTACGGGAGGGGAAGGGTGGAGAAGGAGGTGAGGGGAGACGGGGAGAAATGAGGAGAGTGGCAAAGGGGTAATAGATGATGAGGAAAGGGAGGGAAAAAAGGGGATATGAGGTGATGGAGAAGGAGTCACGGAGAGGGACGAGGAGAAAGGAGAAGAAGGGAAAAAAGTGGAGAGAAAAAAAGTTAGATAAATAGTGTTTACTCAATGCACAGTATCTAATATTGCGCAGTACGCCTCCCTTATCGTACGTTTGTTATGTTCACGCTGACATAGATAAGTCTCCCTTCTCGTAAAAGCATAGCAACTTAGTCAAGACCTTGGAAATAAATAAAAATTACGTCATTCTCTCTAATTCCAAAAAATAATAATTTTAATTCATTCCTACTGGCTCTGCCATTCCCTATAGAACTGATTCAACTATTCGTTTAATTATCAGTCATTCTAATCTATTTCATTTAGAGAAAAGAGGATGGAAAAAAACGATTAACAGTCGCTCTTCTAGGGAAGTTGATGAGCACTCATTTGACCTCATTATTTCCTCACTTCCGGACTTTTTTAAGCGCCATCTGTTGCTGTCTTCCTCGCGCCCTCTCCTTAGTGTTGATTACTCTTTATTCTCGATGTGTCCCGATCTCGGATTCTCCCTGTTCTCTGCTTCTGTTTCATCTCTCTCTTTCTCTCTCTCTCTCTCTCTCTCTCTCTCTCTCTCTCTCTCTCTCTCTCTCTCTCTCTCTCTCTCTCTCTCTCTCTCTCTCTCTCTCTCTCTCTCTCTCTCTCTCTCTCTTTCTCTCTTACTCTCTCTCTCTCTCTCTCTCTCTCTCTCTCGCTCTCTCGCTCTCTCGCTCTCTCGCTCTCTCGCTCTCTCGCTCTCTCTCCTCGCCCCCTCTCTCTCTCTCTCTCTCTCTCTCTCTCTCCTCCTCTCTCTCTCTCTCTCTCTCTCCTTCTCTCTCTCTCTCTCTCTCTCTCTCTCTCTCTCTCTCCCTCTCTCCCTCTCTCCCTCTCTCCCTCTCTCCCTCTCTCCCTCTCTCCCTCTCTCCCTCTCTCCCTCTCTTTCTCTTTCACCTTTTTCCCTCTTTCTTTCTCCTTCTCTCTCTCTCTTTCTCCTCCCTCTCCATTCCCTTCTTTCTCTCCGTCTCCTTTCTATCTGTCTCCTTCTCCCTCTCTCTCTCTCTCTCCTCTCTATCTATCTCCTCTATATCTCTCCTATATGATAATAGCCAATCTCTCCAACACAAAAACATTTCACAACCTACTCTTACGTAATGGGGCAAGCACGAGCCTGCATGCCCTTGCCTTCAGCCTACCCACGGATGTCCTTCCTCTCAAAATGTTTCAAGAAGAAAAAGCAAAGGTGTCGTAAGTGTATCCTGTCCTTCCAAGATAAGTTTTTTTTTTTTTTTCCTTTCTTTCTTTTTTTTTTTTTTTTTTTTTTTGGGGGGGGGGTACAGGATATCCGTAGATGGTTATTTCATTGAGAATGCTGTCCTTGGGGGGGATATTCTTTGAAACGGAGTAATATTCTGTTGTGTAACGGCTTCTCGAAAAAAAAAATCCGATGTAATTATAGGAATTTCTAATTATAAGTAAAAGTAAACACCAAGCTATACGAAAGCACGAGATAATCTCTCTCTCTCTCTCTCTTTCTCTCTCTCTCTCTCTCTCTCTCTCTCTCTCTCTCTCTCTCTCTCCCTCCCTCCCTCTCTCCCACCCTCCTCCCTCCCTCCCTCCCTCCCTCCCTCCCTCTCTCCCTCCCTCCCTCCCTCCCTCTCTCCCTCTCCCCCCTTCCCTCCCTCCCTCCCTCCCTCCCTCCCTCCCTCCCTCCCTCCCTCCCTCCTTCACCCTCCCTCCCTCCCTCCCTCCCTCCCTCCCTCCCTCCCTCCCTCCCCTCCCTCCCTCCCTCCCTCCCTCTCGCTCCCCTTTGAGCAATATTCGTCCGCACGCACTTCGCCGCCCCCCCCCCTAAAAAAAAAAAATCCTCAATGAGACAGCTTTGTTTTTCCAAGAGAGTGGCGGCAGGATCTCAAAGGCGTCGGCAGTTACGTGAGGAGAAACATCAAATAACTAGATGAATTTGCGTTTCCTGTCTCTTAGCAAAAGAAAAAAAAGAGAAAAAAGAAGAAGAAGAAGAAGTATACGCCGTGCTAAGTCTTCAGTTTTTTTTTGTTTTTTTTTTGACTAGGGTTGTCTTTACGTTATATATGTATAGGAATTTATTTATTTTGAATACTTATATTGCTGTTGTATGTAAAAAGATTATTCGCGGTGGTAGGATAAGGAGCTCGGAATTCCTGTTAGTTTTCGAATGACAATAAGAATAATATTAAATGCAGCCCTGTGATTTTTTTATTTGATTTAGCCATAAGAATATTGTGTGGTGTCTAAGTCTTATTTTCACAGTAATAATAATAAATGAGATATTGTAATGATTAGACTATTTGTATCGGTTCTAAGAAAGTAAAAAAAAAAATCAATTCTTCCAAAAAATTTAAAACACTATGATAGCTTATGAAACATTTTTTTTTTTTTTTTAAGAATTCACATTAACCAGTTAATGTACCTATATCAGAGACTAGTCAAATACTATTACCATATGTAACATATAGATCAATCAAAATTTCGACAGATTGAGACAAAAAAAAAAAATCCTCTAAACATCAAAAACATCAAAGAGAACAAACTAACAAACCAAAATCAAAGCCGACGGTACGTACCACATACTCCTCTCGCTTCTCCCACGACGGAGGTACAACAATGGTCACTTCCTTGAAGAAAGCGCGGTTCCTTGTCGCTTCGAAGAGCACCTTAGACCCGTCTTCGAACATTTTCTGAGGAGGAGGAGGAAATGTCATTTGGTAGATGTTGACGCCAGATTATTAATTCAACTGCCCATTTAAATGCTTGATGTCATATTTGTCGAATTCATATTTGTAATGAAACAAAAGTAACACTGGATAGGTTGCATCCAAAAACGATATTAGCAAAAAAAAATAATGAAAATTATGAAATGAGAAATACTTAGAAACAGCTGTTTGATGTTTTCCATTAGTTGATTACAAACAAGATAACATCCGAGAATCAGAGTTGGTGACTGATTAACTGTACTCGTTAACATGACTTCGGCAGTGTTTACCCTTCTTGAATACCTTTTCCAATGTACAAATGCATTAAGATTATTTAAATATGATGTTCCTCCTCTTTAAAACATACATAATAACAATTTAGATTATATATATTGATGCACACTCGGTTTGCTTTTTATTGTAAACGAACCAATAAGATTTCTTAGTCATAGAGGAAAGGCGTGTTTTTTTTTTTTTTTTTTTTTTTTTTGCGATTTTAACATTCGGGGATTTAGTAAGAAAGTTATAGAATAATGCACTCGAATGATACTAAATCTTCTGTCCTAATTTTTTTTTTTTTTTTTTTTTTTTGCGCAACTGTGTCAGGAAGTGAGCGTTATTCTGGTAATAATGCTTATTGGTTTGAAAACTGTTGAATCAACATAATTGCAACTGACACCCTCGTACTACATATATACTACGATATTTTCCCGTTTTTCTTTTCTTTTATTTTTTCTTTTATTTTTTTTTTTTTCTTTTGGTGGCTCAGTATTTATCGAAACTTTTAGTAAGAAACTTGCTATGTTGGTTCAGAATTTTCAAAACTTGAAAAAAATATTCTGCTTTGTCTTAATTTGTGTCCAGAAGACTTCAATATTTCAAGTTTAAATATTTTTTTATTAACTAACACTTTTTCTACTCTTTTTCATTCGTATTTCCCTTTGCATGCATATTTACTTGATAAAATGAAGACCAGGACATCTTAACTTGATATGTAGGAATACTTGCATACAGACAGGAGACCATAGAGCAAATGCAACAAAACTTATGCATAAATACCTATTATTTAAGTATACTTCATGAATGAATGAATTACGGATGAATTATGATGATGCTGGTAATGAAAACATCCGACATAAGAGACATAATTGTTACAAAAATATATGAGTGTCATCAGTATTATCGTAATATGTAATAATAATCTCTCTCTCTCTCTCTCTCTCTCTCTCTCTCTCACTCTCACTCTTACTCTCACTCTCACTCTCACTCTCACTCTCACTCTCACTCTCACTCTCACTCTCACTCTCACTCTCACTCTCACTCTCACTCTCACTCTCACTCTCACTCTCTCTCACTCTCACTCTCACTCTCACTCTCACTCTCACTCTCACTCTCTCTCACTCTCTCTCTCTCTCTCTCTCTCTCTCACTCTCACTCTCACTCTCTCTCTCTCTCTCTCTCTCTCTCTCTCTCTCTCTCTCTCTCTCCCGTTTTCTCGTTTTTCTTTCTTTTATCTTATTTTTTTCTTGTTCCTACTTGTGTGTTTTTTTCATTATTCACCATTTTTTTCTGCTGTTACTTTTTTGTTTGTTTGTTTTCTTTTTTTCTCTTTTATTTTATTGCATGAGTCTGTGAAAATTACTCGTGTGAATGTTTCAATTCCTCTCGTTTCTTCTTTTCATTCATATTTTGTTTTTGTTTTTTGTTGTTTTTGTTTTTCCGGCGTTATATGTCTCTTTTCTATTTAGTTTTTTCTTTGTTTTGTTATTGTTTTTTGTGTTATCTTTGCGTGTATTTTCTTTCTTTCTTTCTGTCTCTCTGTTATTGTTCCGGCTCTTCTTCTCGCCCTCCCTTCGTTCTCTTTCCGTCCTTTCTCCCTATCATTCTTTCCCTCCCTTTCTCCCTTTACTATTTTCTCTCTGCCTTCTTCCCTTCTCCCTTTTTGCCCTCCCTTCCTCGCTTTCTTTTTCGCTTCTACTCTGTAAGTTCGCCCTGCCCTCCTTTCCCCCTTCCTCCTCCCCTCCTATCCTCCTTCCCTCTCCCCATTCTTTTCTACCCTCCCTTCCTTCCTTTCCCTTCCTCTCCTCCCCTACCCTCCCTCCCTCCCTATTCCCCTCCTTCTTTCCCTTCCCCCTCCTCCCCACCCCTCCCTCCCTCTTTATTCCCCTGCTCCCCCCCCTTTCCCTTACCATAACCGTACCCAGAGAGTCTGGTTAATAAGGAGAAGGAGTTAGTGTCTTTTTAGAGTCACAATTCCATTTATCTTACTGCTCGGTACAGGATCTCTCTCTCTCTCTCTCTGTGTCTCACTGTCTCTCTCTACCTCTATCTCTGTCTGTCTCTCTGTCTGTCTCTCTGTCTGTCTGTTTCTGTCTCTGTCTCTGTCTCTGTTTCTGTCTCTCTTTCTCTGTCTGTCTGTTTCTGTCTCTATCTCTGTCTCTGTCTCTGTCTCTGTCTCTGTCTCTGTCTCTGTCTCTGTCTCTGTCTCTGTCTCTGTCTCTGTCTCTGTCTCTGTCTCTGTCTCTGTCTCTGTCTCTGTCTCTGTCTCTGTCTCTGTCTCTGTCTCTGTCTCTGTCTCTGTCTCTGTCTCTGTCTCTGTCTCTGTCTCTGTCTCTGTCTCTCTCTCTCTCTCTCTCTCTCTCTCTCTCTCTCTCTCTCTCTCTCTCTCTCTCCCTTTCTCCCTCTCTCCCTCTCTCCCTTTCTCTTTCTTTCGCACACTCATTCACTCATTCATTCACTCTCACTCACTCACTTACTCACTCACTTACTGACTCACACATTCTCTCTTTCTCTCGCTCTCTCTGTCTGTCTCTCTATCTATCTCTTTATTTCTCTTCTAATTTTCACTTTGCTGCTCCTTCCTTCATTCTTTTCCCTCATTTTCCTTATTTTTTCTCCTTGTCATTGTTTGATCATAATCGTAATTATATATATATTTTTTATACTATATGTCTATTTATCATTATATGTAATCATTATCACATACTATCAGTTTTTATCATTCAAATTTAATTTGTTATTACTACCATTTTCCCTATTTTTACCAATACCACCTTCATTATTATCAACTATATTGTTATTATTATCCTTATCATAATGTTATTACTATTACCAGTATCATTATCATAATCTTATATATCATACCGCTTTTTCATTAATTATACAATTCTAAATGTTCGCTTTAAAATAATTAATCCAAGAACAAAAACAACTAACCACAACAGGATAAAAATAAATAAAATAAAATAAAATCACATAGATTATACAAATTACGATGAAATATCACAGAGTTTAGTAAAATGATGTAAAACGAAATTAGACAAAAGTCTAAATATTCTCCATATACCTGCATTATATTTCACTAACATATTAGACATAATAACACTTATTTAATATACACACATTATTATCATTAATTAACCATCTATATACACTCGCATCTAAACACATGAATGTTTGCCATGGCGAGCATTACAACAATATAATGATATACTAAAAAACACACTGTGGCAACACACATACTTAAGAAAGCACACAATGAACGGGTATTATAAATAACTCTCTAATTACCAGACTCGCACGCGCACGGTGACACACACACACACACACAATTACATCCACATCCACACCCACACACAAAAACGCACACAAACGCACACACACACACACACGAACGGAACAGACGTGGGTCGTTGTCACATTCGGGCCAGATGTCCCTAGACGTCACTCTATGCTGTGACGTAATGGTGACGTCATCACACTCCGTGCAGTATTTCCTATGTGAGATCCTTGGCTTTAGCTCCTATTTTGCGTATTGTAGTGAGATTCTGAGAAACACGGAGTCTGAGAGAGGTTTTGTTGTAGCCCTTTGCCTTTCTTGGTGAGAAAGGGTGAATGAGAGAGAAGGGGGCGAGGGAGGGGGTAGAGAGAGTGAGAGAAAGAGGGATGGAGGGAGGGAGGGAGTGGGAGAGAGAGAGAGAGAGAGAGAGAGAGAGAGAGAGAGAGAGAGAGAGGGGGGGGGAGAGAGAGAGAGAGAGAGAGAGAGAGAGAGAGAGAGAGAGAGAGAGAGAGAGAGAGAGAGAGAGAGAGAGAGAGAGAGAGAGGGGGGGGGGGGGAGAGAGAGAGAGAGAGAGAGAGAGAGAGAGAGAGAGAGAGAGAGAGAGAGAGAGAGAGAGAGAGAGAGAGAGAGAGAGAGAGAGAGAGGGAGGGAGGGAGGGAGAGAGAGAGAGAGGGAGAGAGGGAGAGAGAGAGAGAGAGAGAGAGAGAGAGAGATGGATGGATGGAGGGAGGGAGGGAGAGGGAGAGAGAGAGGGAGGGGGGAGGTGAAGGAGAGAGTGAAAGAAAGGGAGGGAGGAGGAAAGAAGGAAGAGAGAGAGAGAGAGAGAGACAGACAGACAGACAGACAGACTGACAGACAGACTGACAGACACACACACACACACACAGACAAACAGAGAAAGAGACAGACTGACAGACAGAGAGAAAGATAGAGACAGAAAAAAAGAAAAAAGAAAGAGAGAGAATAGAGAGAGGCAGAAACAGACAGACAGAATGAAAGAAAGACAGACAGACAAACAGCAAGAGACGAGTAGATGCAAATGCTGCGAGAATAAAATTGTGGTTGCGTGGACGTAAATGACCAAGAAAAAATGTCGCAAACAACACCCTTACAAACAGACTAATGTCGACCGCACGTGTCAGACGAAATCCCTCTCAGCTGGACGAATTACAGGACGTCTCGAAATCTCTTAACCCTTTCGCCTCCTCATGCATAACCCTCTCTACCCTGCTCCTCCCCCTCCCCCATACCCCTGCCTTCCTCTCCTTATCCCCCTCCCCCTCCCCCATACCCCTGCCTTCCTCTCCTCATCCCCCTCCCCCTCCCCCATACCCCTGCCTTCTTCTCCCCATCCCCTTCTCCCTCCCCCATATCCCTGCCTTCCTCTCCTCCTCCCCCTCCCCCTCCCCCATACCCCTGCCTTCCTCTCCTCATCCCCCTCCCCCATACCCCTACCTTCCTCTCCTCCTCCCCCTCCCCCTTCCCCTCCCCCATACCCCTACCTTCCTCTCCTCCTCCCCCCCTCCCCTTCCCCCATACCCCTGCCCTCCTCTCCTCCTCCCCCTCCCCCTCCTCCTCCCCCATATCCCTGCCATCTTCTCCTCCTCCCCCTCCCCCAAACCCCTACCTTCCTCTCCCCCTCCCCCTCCCCCTCCCCCATACCTCATACAACTCCCTTCCTCTTCTCCCCCATACCCCCTCCCTCATACCCCTGCCTTCCTCTCCTCCTCCCCCTCCCCCTCCTCCTCCCCCATACCCCTGCCTTCCTCCCCCCCCTACCTTCCTACCTTCCTCCCCCTCCCCCTCCCCCTCCCCCATACCCCTACCTTCCTCTCCTCCTTCGCCCACTACTAGACAGACAGTAGCTCCGCGCCCCGCCTTCATTCTCATAAATATATTAATGTACCGAAGATTAACTTGATGATAATCGTGTGATTTATCTAATGTCACGAAGGTGGTGTGAGTCTGGT
This sequence comes from Penaeus japonicus, assembly GCF_977035675.1. NCBI lineage: Eukaryota > Metazoa > Arthropoda > Malacostraca > Decapoda > Penaeidae > Penaeus > Penaeus japonicus. The sequence continues at coordinate 16,528,382 of NW_028234439.1, forward strand.
CGTGTTATGTGAGTCATCTGTTTCCTCTTCGTTCGAATTAATTAACTTGATGTTAACGATCGTTGAGAGTTATTTTTATAGGAGAGGAATTATTCATCGCAATTGTAATGATTTGATATTGTATTTGTAACTGGAGGGGATTCATTGGACTTCATATTAGTCAGTTATTTTGAAAGACTTACCTTGATGTTTTCTATAATTGTGGGATTTTCTGGAACACCCTTGCCTATGGCGACGACCACTCCTTCGTATCCGTTTTCATTTAACACTATATCTGCTTTCGTTAAGCCGAAGATCAGGCCGATTG
>NW_028234439.1:16538688-16551188 GCF_977035675.1 Penaeus japonicus
TAAAGTCTTTAGCCTTGAATTGAATCGAAAACGAAGACACCTTCCTTGTAAAATCTGTACCCTTGTAGGTTAGGTGTGTATATATGAAATATAACACCTGTAAGTAGAATACTCGACTGGCTGAAGGTTTTACCAACATGTCAGCCTCAGGATTGAGAAATAAGGGGAAGTTGTTCCACTTATTTGAGTTTCGTATACAGTATCTATATCTGCTTGTGTGGCTTATTTGAGACTATAGTGTGCCATAGGCCACTACCTTCGACATTAGAATATGTTAATATTAAATCATTAGAATATATGGTACAAATATTTAAACATTAAAAGATATGGTACAAATTGCCACTCTTCAAAACTGATACCTTTGGACTTCCTTTATCAACTGTTTGGCCTAATCATCAGTTTCCCTTCTCGAAAGATCCATCACAGCTATTGTGAATGGATCTATTCCAGACTTCAGTTATCCACCTCACCTTTCATTGTTTAACAGTGTTTATATATGTATCCCTTTAACATATTTTATTATTTTCCTGAGGTATTTTTGGGGATGGAAAGCTGAGTTCATGGAATTTTGTTAATACCTACTGGATTTAGCCTATTAGAAAATTATAACATGTTCATAAGAATCTCTTTCACTTTTGAAGAGTATCTATTATATATATATATATATATATATATATGTGTGTGTGTGTGTGTATGTATGTATATATATATATATATATATATATATATATATATATATATATATATAGAGAGAGAGAGAGAGAGAGAGAGAGAGAGAGAGAGAGAGAGAGAGAGAGAGGGAGAGAGAGAGAGACAGAGAAAGAGACATAGAGACAGACAGATAATGTTCTAAATAATTCCCCTTTTGTTTTTTGGTATAATCGATTAAACTTAAGCAATCATTGGCAAGCTATAATTAATCGGATTCCGGAGATAAAGATTAGCAATATCATGAACCAAAATTGAAAAAAAAAATTCTATTCAGCTAAAGTTTACGCTGTCATTAGAGGAGTACTTAGGAGCAAAGGATTGATAATCAAATATCCATTAGAATTAATTACATAGATATTTCGAAAGAACTAACTAATGCACTTTTATCCATGCAGTTGGCAGGTATATTGAAACCCAACGACAAGAAATGCCATCTTGAGGACAACGAGTACAAAAAAGCCACCATTTATGACTACCCTTCAGTTGCTCAGGTAAGATATGTAAGATGCGTGTGAAATAGTGCGACCAACGTAAAATACATGGATGGTCATAATCTGGTGTCCCTTTAGACGCCAAATACATGGATGGTCATAATCTGGTGTCCCTTTAGACGCCAAATACATGGATGGTCATAATCTGGTGTCCCTTTAGACGCCAAATACATGGATGGTCATAATCTGGTGTCCCTTTAGACGCCAAATACATGGATGGTCATAATCTGGTGTCCCTTTAGACGCCAAATACATGGATGGTCATAATCTGGTGTCCCTTTAGACGCTAAATACATGGATGGTCATTATCTGGTGTCCCTTTAGACGCTAATACATGGATGGTCATAATCTGGTGTCCCTTTAGACGCTAAATACATGGATGGTCATTATCTGGTGTTCCTTTAGACGCTAATACATGGATGGTCATTATCTGGTGGCCCTTTAGACGCCAAATACATGGATGGTCATAATCTGGTGTCCTTTAGACGTCAAATACATGGATGGTCATAATCTGGTGTCCCTTTAGACGCCAAATACATGGATGATCATAATCTGGTGTCCCTTTAGACGACAAATACATGGATGGTCATAATCTGGTGTCCCTTTTGACGCCAAATACATGGATGGTCATAATCCGGTGTCCCTTTAGACGCCAAATACATGGATGGTCATAATCTGGTGTCCCTTTAGACGACAAATACATGGATGGTCATAATCTGGTGTCCCTTTAGACGCCAAATACATGGATGGTCATAACCTGGTGTCCTTTAGACGCTAAAACATGGATGGTCATAATCTGGTGTCCCTTTAGACGACAAATACATGGATGGTCATAATCTGGTGTCCTTTAGACGCCAAATACATGGATGGTCATAATCTGGTGTCCCTTTAGACGTCAAATACATGGATGGTCATAATCTGGTGTCCCTTTAGACGTCAAATACATGGATGGTCATAATCTGGTGTCCCTTTAGACGTCAAATACATGGATGGTCATAATCTGGTGTCCCTTTAGACGCTGTCCTTGGTCAGCTAACTTTTTTTTTCATTATACATTAATGGTCTACGACTATCCACACCTAACTCTGGATCTCGGTTTTAATGAACAGGTCGCTGGCTCGTAGTCATCACGTATATGATGTGTATTTTGATCACGTGTGTATAGTTTGCTGCTGAGATAGGGGGATGATTTAGGTGTAAGTGACAATATTTGCGTATGTGTGAGTCGTAGTTCTGTGAGATGTCTTTTTTCGGTAAGGGTTCGAATGTTCTGTTTCCGTGATATGCTATGGTAACCTGCTCCCTGATACGTATGGTGAATGAATGGTGCTTTGAAAGATTATGGTGTGGTGTGGGGAAAAGAAGAATAAATGATTTATATTTGTTAAAATCACGGTCGTGATAGAGTAAAGGTTGATATCGCCTCCTCCGAGACGGTGTTCTCTGCCGTATGTAAGAACTTCGTGTGTTATGTATGTTTGTGAATTATCATAATGAGGTTTTTTGTTAGTCCGTGCTTGGTTGTACAAGTGTATACTGAGAGCTAAGTGTTTAATGTCTGATGTACAGCAATGCTGATTTCTCCCCAGGATTCCAGAGTCCTGTTGTGGACTGTTCAGAATATTGTTTATAAGTGTATTGAACGTTAAGGTGTGAGGAATGTGTACTCCAGGATATATATACATATATATATATATATATATATATATATATATATATATATTGTGTGTGTGTGTGTATGCAATGTTGCAGATTCCAGTCGTGGGTTGTGAAATGTGTCGGTGTATTTGGCTCGAGTGGGTGATCTAATGAACCGGAGTACCTTACATGCGCCGGTTCTATGTTATATCTACCAATTATTCCCCCAGTGTTTGCGAGCGTCTCTATGTAGCTGAAAAAAAGTCTTAGGTTATCTTCAGTAATAACAAGTCGAAATGGAAAGCTATCGTCAGCAAAGAGTCTCGTAGAAGAGTTAGGTGTGGAAAGTCGGAGATCATTATATCGTAGGGAAATTAGGTCGAGAGCGGCGCCTTATGGACCATAGTTGATTGTCACAGGTTTAGAAGGAGAGTCGACACAGACATGCTGTGAATAAAAATGTATGAAATGTAAGAAGGGGAATGAATAATGGCACATTGCACATCCATAAAGTTTCTTCCTCACTGAACCCTTCCCATGAAATAATGATATATAAATAAAGACATAAATATAATTTAAAAATACGTTCGCTGTTCACATATGGTTGCGAAATAGCCAACACATCTTTATACATAATCAAATTTGTTCCTTGTTTGTACTTACTGTATCTCTTCCCGGCAGATCAATGAGATGGCAAAACTTCACAGAATAAATTTGGTTTTCGCCATCACAGCAGCAAATGAACCTCTCTATGCTCGTCTCTCGCAACACATAGAGGGCGCTACATGCGGCGTGCTGTTGAATAACTCGTCTAATGTTGTTGACCTCCTCACTAACAGTGTCAAGGTTAGACGCTGACCTGGCTTCGAGATGGGCCTTTGGTGTAGTATTGATGCTATCGATTGTGGGTTATGCATTTTTGGCTTTAGTAAATGTTTCAGTGTTGATGACACAACACCAAAGGAACGTTAAGGTGTAAAACTATCCAAAACCTATTAGTCCTATTAGTGCCTATTAGTGCCTATTAGTCTTCCGTCATCAATAACAAAGACCAATAGCACAATCAAGTTAGATCATCTGAAATGGAACAATTTCAGCGTACGATTTTTCTCAACAGTTTTAATTAAATAACCATACACAGCCTCTGAATCTGACACAGCATTTTCTCCTCATCAACAGGACATCATAAGCAAAGTAGAACTGAAAGAGCGTGACCACAACACCCACGTTTCCGTGCGTTATTTCAGCGAGTGTAAGGACGGGGAGATGAAGGAGCGAGCCTCGTGCAAGGAACTCGAGGTCGGAGATGAGGTCAAGTTCCTAGCAGAGGTTACGGTAAGGAAAGGTCGACGTAATGCAGCCATGGATATTTATTTCCGTTCTGTTGTTTCTTGATAATGTTGTCTGAAATATAGTAGTGACTGTGAAAAAATAATGGTGTTCTTTAATTAACAGGCCACCAAATGCCCAGACAACGAGAAGGACTGGAATCCAGTCATCGACGTGTACCCGATGGGCCGCCAGAGTTCTCTCAAAATCAATTTGGAAATGCAGTGCCAATGCAGCTGTGCTAAGCCGGGTGATAAAGTTGGTGCTAGTTAAAAGTTTTCGTTTTTAGAAAGTATAGTGAAATTTATCATGATAATAAATTCATTTTTGAACGCCATAAATGAAAAAAAAAAAAAAAAAAAAAAAAAAAAAAAAAAAAAAAAAAAAAATATATATATATATATATATATATATATATATATATATATATATATATATATATATATATATATATATATGTGTGTGTGTGTGTGTGTGTGTGTGTGTGTGTGTGTGTGTGTGTATATATACAATGCGTGCCTGAATCTTCACTTATATTCAACATTTGCAGGACTACATCGAGAAAGCAGACCTGTGCAACAAGACTGGGGATTTAAAGTGCGGCGTGTGTGATTGCTACGCAGGTTTCGCTGGGAATTCATGCGAGTGCAAGATCAGCGAAGCCGACACCATCAGCGAAGACGGTTGCAGGGAAACGAACACCTCCGCAGTCTGCAACAACCGCGGTCATTGCATATGCGGACAGTGTATGTGCGGGACACAGAAGGACCCAAAAGAGGTGATCTCAACAGATTCAAACAGATTCAGCAATAAAAGTTCTCACAATTTACCCACACTTGAATAAGCTCACCCTTGTAAACAGCCTCACATTCTAGAGGCAGACTAATCACCCTCGACCCCTGATTGTTACCGCGAAAACTCTCTTGCAACAGAAGATATACGGGAAATACTGCCAGTGCACCAATTACGAGTGCGACCGCTCCGGAGGTGAGATCTGCTCCGGTCACGGGGAATGTGAATGCAACAAGTGCAAATGCAGCGATGGCTGGAAGGGGAAAAACTGTGCATGCAACAAAGGCACCGACAGTTGCAAGAATCCAGGTAAGTCTGACAGCAATTACTTGCAAGAAATACGAGAAAGAAAATATAACACATACTAATATGATTTCTAGTAATAACACTGAAGATGCTCATCCTTCTTTTCAGACACCGGGGAGATCTGTTCAACCCACGGTGCGTGTGAGTGCAACAAATGCACATGCACTCCAAAGTATTTCGGGAAGTGGTGCGAGGATTGTCAAGTAAGGAATGTGGATACAAATATACCTATATATTGGCATTTATTTGTCTGAAAGAGAACATACACACGCGCGCTCGCACACACACACACACACACACACACACACACACACACACACACACACACACACACACACACATACATACACACATACACATACACATACACACACACACACACACACACACACACACACACACACACACACACACACACACACACACACACACACACACACACACACACACACACCACACACACACACACACATATATTTTTATATATATATATATATATATATATATATATATATATATATATATATATATATATGTTTATATATATGTATATATATATATATATGTATATATATGTATATATATATATATATATATATATATATATATATATATATATATATATATACAGAGAAAGAAAAACAGAACGATAGACAGAAATAAACTACAGAAAATGGCCTATACACAAGCATGTGTTAAGAGAATAAACAACGCAAATAGGATCCTTATTTACTGTTCTTCCCGAAACAGACTTGTAGCGGAAAGTGCTCTGAGTTTAAGCAATGCGTCCAGTGTAAAGTGTTCAACACAGGGGAGTTGAATAGCGAGAAGTGCTATGTAGCATGTGACCGCTATAATATCACCGTAGTCAAGGAATTTGTCGAAGGTATGTTTATTTTTCCTTTTACTTATTATTCTTTATACATTTTTTGTTGTTTGTCGTTTATATTGTTTATTTCTATTGTTTGTTATCCTTTTTATCATCATTATTATTGTTATTATCATCATTATTATTGTTATTATCATCATTATTATCATTATTATTTTTATCTATTATCAATAACATCATTATCATTATCATCATTGTTACGATTATTTATTCTTATCCTTATTTACCATATTATTATTGTTATTAATATTATTATCATTATTATTATCATTATTATATTGATCTATTATTGTCATAATTTACAATTATTCTTTATAATTATTTTTGTTGTGCGCGTTAGTGAGTGAGTGTGTGTGTGTGTGTGTGTGTGTGTGTGTGTGTGTGTGTGTGTGTGTGTGTGTGTGTGTGTGTGTGTGTGTGTGTGTGTGTGTGTGTGTGTGTTTGTGTGTGTGTGTGTGTGTGTGTGTGTGTGTGTGTGTGTGTGTGTGTGTGTGTGTGTGTGTGTGTGTGTTTTCAAATACGATATCATTTGATCTATCAAATCTTTTTTTATTATATTTGAATGTGATTATAAGTATTAGTGTGAATGTGAGTATAAGTTTCAGTATAAGTAAGTGAATAAGTGTACATAAGTGTGAGTATGAGTCTATTTTACATTGTTATTTTTTTTATCGGTTGTCGTTCGTTTATGCTTCTCCATTTTTACATCAACACTCCCTTTTTTCCGCATTTCCTTTAATACAACCTTTCTCTTAAAAATAAAACAAAAATTACAGACCTGAATAAGGAACAGAAGAAGTGCTCTTTCTTCGATGAAAAGGACTGTCTCTTTAACTTTGTTTACGAAGTTATTGAGGATTCGAACAACGTGTCCATTTTGGTGAAACAGGACTTGGAGTGTTTGGAACCAGTCAACACAAAAGGTATTTCTTTGTTTATTGTTTACTAGATACTAAATCACAGTGCTAAAATGAAATACGCACTCCCTTCAGTCATACGTACGGTTTGCAATTGTTTGAAATCATATTAATAAATTTCTGGTAAAAATGGCTAGATTTTTTTTCGTTTTTGTTTTTGCTAGAAGAGATTAATGGGACACAGACTTCCAGAGATGCTTTCACAGCACAAACACGAGCGCGCGCACACATACATACACACACACACACACACACACACACACACACACACACACACACACACACACACACACACACACGCACACACACACACACACACACACGCACACGCACACGCACACGCACACGCACACGCACACGCACACGCACACGCACACACACACACACACACACACACGCACGCACACACACACACACACACACACACACACACACACACATAAACTTATACACATACAAAAACAGATAAGCATATTCGTGAGAACAGCATCCAGAATAGCCAATCAGATTCCACCTCCAGCCACCCTTCAGTGTGCCCCCGTTACTATGAACATAACATAACCACACGAATTCTATTTGCTTCCAACTTACTTCTATAAGATCGAAAACTTGATACTGTAACAGGAGTGATTTTCGGGGTTATCGGCGCTGTGCTGGCCATCGGTTTATTAACCCTCGTCATATGGAAGGTCTGCGCGATCCTCAAAGACCAGCAAGAGTATGCTAGGTTCCTCCGAAGTCGAGACGCGGCGAAGTGGTCGAACGTGAGTTTCTTTGCGTTTCGTTTTCAGTTGATAATTAATATGGCATGTTATCTGCTGATATGAATGTTGTTGGTTTTTTTTTTATCGTTTTGTTAAGAATTTTGGTATGGGAGATTATTAATCTTGTTCTTGTTGAAATTTTGAGAGCGATAATTTTTGTGAGATATTCTTCTAAATGATAAGAATGGTCTCATGTTCTAGCCTATAATTTCATTCTATGAGAAATGTTAACCATCTTGAATTTTCGTGGATTTATTATTATAATTATTGTTAGTAGTAGTATAGTAGTTTCATTATCATTATCATTATCATTATCATTATCATTATCATTACCATTGTCTTTATCATCATTTTAATTATCACTATCAATATCATTATCATCATTATTTTTTCTTATTATTATCATTATAGTCAATCATTTACAATGTTAAGCATGTTATAACAGTATGTTACAAAGCCTTTATTATATACATCCTCATGTGTAGTTCTTTAACAACATATAAAAAAAGACAAAGAGCGCAGTTCTGCTAATATTGCAACCAAAATATTTACACTAAGTAAACCTCAACCCAAAATGTTGGCCACATTCTTTGACTTCCTTTCACGAAACAGTTATGTAGGCGTTATTTAGGGCCACATATATACTAATTACAATATTCATGTAGTCACGAAATGCGTATAATCTATTTGTCAAAAAATAAATCGATACTTTTGTTTGTTGAATTGTTCCAGAGAACAGTGAAAATTATAGAAACTATAAAGTACTTTATTTTTCCTTAGGTCTTACACCAAGTTTTATTTAGTGTTATCATTTTCGCTTTACATGAGTATTTCATTATAAAATGGTAAATCCACACCTTCTGTTCTTTAAAATAAAATAAAAATAAAAATCTTTTGTGTTGTACCTGACATATGTGGAAATATGAGATATGACATTTAAACACATTGACAGTAAGATCATAATGTAAACAAACATCATTAAATTCAAGATGGCGAACGTTTCTCAAACTTTACTGCTGATCAGACCATGTCTACCCCCCCCCCCCAAAAAAAAAAAGAATAATAATAAATAAATAAATAAAAATAGCTCTCAAAATTTTAACAAGACATCCCTATAGCTGCTAGATTATTTTCCTTATTATCAATCCTTATTAATGCTTGACTTTATGGATAATTGATATAAAACTTGTCAATTAAAATTGCCCATTTGTTTTATAACAATTTTCAAAATTGTATATTAATAAACTTTACGATTCCCTTCAACAGAATGAGAACCCACTTTACAGAACGGCCAGAATCACAATTCAAAACCCTCTGTTCAATTTGCACAACTGAATCAATTTTGCAACAGGATTGCCAAGACCTGATATTTTGCAGAAGAAAATGTCATCTTAAAAGAACAAATCAATCCATTGGTAATCAGTTTCTTGTAAACTTGTCAGTTTTGGTCATGTATGTTCTAAGATGTAATCGAAGTACCTAAAATATATTTGTGTGCTATCATCTTATTGTGCATTAGTATTTTGTCATTATTCTTTGCCTAGTTTAAACTGTTATGGTATTATTGTACAATTAGTTTTAATAATTTTTCAAGGTATTCATAATTTATGTGGAATTAAGAAACATTAACATTATTTAAGTAGAATGAAGTTAATCATTATGTAGAAACATCCTACAAATTTTGATTTTTTTTTTAATTAACAAGCTCTAAGTGTTTTAAACTAATTCTTATTGTTTCATATTTTCCAAATTGATACACTTGGAAAATTGCACTTTACATTTTCACAAAAATGTTATTTTGACTTGAAAGTAGCCAGTATCACAAGAAAAATTCCAATTTGGTTCCACTTCATATAGCAAGTTATTATTATCAACATATCAATGTGATCTTTTTAAGTGAAAGGATAAAAGCAGTTTCGTAACTAAGTGACATCAAAATATTGTATGTCTACAAAGTGCAATAACTTTCCTCTTCAGTCCTTTTCTATTATCTGATACTTAGTTTATTACCTGAAAAAACATGAGTAAATTTGAATGACAATCTTCTTCCAGTTAAGAGAATTATTTAGTAATAATTATCTCTGCAATTACAATAATAATCAAATATTATCAATACTGATTCTATTATGTACTACAATATTTTATTTTCTGTACACGATTAACCCATTGCGGACGGGGGATAGGTTCACTTGCTTAGTCTCCAAGATGGGTTTTATTTCAGAGCGAAGCAACTTCTTGCAACATACTTTGACTTTTCCCGATCTATTTCAGTCACTTATTTTAAAATTAGAGCCATTTTTGTTTTATTTTTTTGTGTGTTTTAATGAGTTTAAAGAATTATATGTGCCATGTGACAGGCTTTATCTATGCTGCAGTTGACTAAAATTGTAGTATATTATCCATATCAGCTCATTTTCTTTATACCCAGCGTGATAGAAGTATTGCCGTTTTATGGGAGGACAAAAAGCAACTTTATTTTTTCGTATGTGTGCTGTCATGAACGATTACGAAACATAACCATCTACAATGAAGATAACATGAAGAGGTAGGGAAGTGGAAGGAAACCTGTGCTTATGACTGTGAGTGCCACAATAAAAAACATCCTTATTGGCACAGGAGCATATTTTAGACACGGCATGGTTTGAGTCACCTTCCTCTTTTCATTCTGCTTGCACATCCTACATCGGCAGTACTTTAGAGGAAGAGGTCAGTAACTTGCTGTGTGTCACCGCCCTATAAAGATAGTGCTTGATAGAGATGGTGGATGAGTGCCATTTAAGGCTCATCTCCTACTGGTGACAACCCGTCCGCAATGGGTTAACATTACACTTGTGTATTTTTGTTGTTTTTCAATTATATTATAGATCTGGTATGTATTAAAAAAAAAAAAAAAATCTTCCTGTACCAGTAATTTCCTTTGATTTTGCCCTAATACATGTTTCAAATAAAGAATTTTGAATTTCTGGTACAGCATAATTATCTATATATCTTCAACAAGGCTTTACAGTTAGTATATATTACTTAGATAAATCTGAAGCTCGACTTATGCCACATCTACAGCATTATGGACACTAGGGTAATCAAGCAGACTAATCTTAATGCATTTCTTTTTCAAATCTTTGTCTTGGTTGTATAACTTTCTCCTTTAACTTAATCCAATAAAATTTTAAAAATAGATATTGTGTTATTACCTAGTAATATGATAAATATATTCAGACTTTAAAAATAAATATTAACAAATAATACTTGATTCAAAATGACGTCGTGAAAAGAATTTTTGATTAACTTTTTTTTAAATAGATACAAAATAAAAAACTTTGTACGTGGTATATTTAATGCCATAATACACAGCATGGAACATATAACTTTAAGGCAATATGCCTAATGGATATACAGTAAACATTTCAAGTTAATCATAGATTACTATGTGTTTATAAGAATCCAATACAGAGTCATACATTCAAACAATCTCTCAATATGTCTATCATCTATATATTTGTATCCCAAAATTATTATATAATGCATCTCGTTCTTGTCAGCATTAATGAACAAAGTAAATTCAAAGATTCCAATTGAATCTTTGCTTGTATTCTAAATAACACTATTGCCTCCTCCTTATCAATCTCCTTTAAATTGACATATAGCTTCACACTCACATCTATTACAAACTGTATTAAGTCATATACCATCATCTTTTACCAACAAAATGCTCTTCTCCAACATTTGTTTACTGAAGGGAGGTTTCCTTACTTTAGGTCATACTGAAATAAAAAAAGATAGACAAATTAGTACATATTTACAGCAACTACTCAATCACATGAAGACTTCTTCTGTCATAACTTCGGTTGAATATGCATGATGCTACATCTAGTCAGGGGACACAAAAACTGTCTTGGTATTTATAAAGCCTTACTGTCTCAGTCTTCTTCCCAAAATTGTACTAGCGTTTAATGGAAGTGCTCCACCTACACACATTGCCTACCCACACCCTTCACCCTTCACCCTTCACCCCCACAGACACAGACACAGACACAGACACAGACACAGACACAGACACAGACACAGACACAGACACAGACACAGACACAGACACAGACAAAGACAAAGACAAAGACACAGACACAGACACAGACACAGACACAGACACAGACACAGACACAGACACAGACACAGACACAGACAAAGACAAAGACAAAGACAAAGACACAGACACAGACACAGACACAGACACAGACACAGACACAGACACACACACACACACACAACTATGCAATTAGAGCTACAGAATCCAATAAACCAATTAAAATTAACCCTATGACGACGGTGCATCACACTCGTGTGACACAGCCAAACTCCCGATGCCGGGGAGTCATGCCAGTGTGACGATTTCAATGCAATATTGCAATCGCCCGGCATAGGGGATTTCGTGTAGCACGTGCCCCGTCGGGAAAGGGTTAATTAGCATCATAATTCCTTAAACATTAGCTAGATATTTCACTGACATAAATTAAGAACAGCTGGAAAGATATATACAGATGATCTCCAACTTACAATTGTCTGATTTGACAATGATGTAAAACCAATATACATTTAGTAGAAAACAGACTTCAAATATAAAATTTTGATCTTTTCTGCACATAATTGAGGTACACTATGAAATTGT
>NW_028234439.1:16561188-16568688 GCF_977035675.1 Penaeus japonicus
TGTTAGTTGTGATGGAGATACTGATGATAATTCTGTTAATCATTTTAGTGACTTAGTATTGAAATGGCTGGGAAGCAAAGATATTTTTTTTGTGCAGGGTATGAATATGAAATTACTTATATAAAAAAAAGTATATTTATTGCTAATCTTGGTTTTATAGAATTATGTATTTAATATGAGAAATGTAATATTTTACCTACAATTTTTTTTTAATGGATGGAGTGACAAAAGATAAAATACATTTCAAAATTTAGGCTAATGAAAATCCTGACTCATATGAGGCCGACAGGAAACAAACTCTCCTCTACATATTCCCGACCAGCTGTCACCAGTTTCATTTTTCAGGGGTATGGGGTATAGGCATCGCAACGAGGAATGCCAATCTCAATAAAGTTCCCCTGGGGGAGGACTCGCAGTCGTGGGTCTTGTGTTCGGACGGCTGTGTGCGACACAACGGCGAGGAGAAGTACAAAATTGCTGATAATCCCCAGGAAGGAGATATTCTGGTAAGGTCTTTATGGGTTGGGTGGTGTGTGGTTACTTTTTGCGTACGTTTGGTGTTATTAATTTGTATGTATTTTTCTTTGTTTATATTTATGTCTTTGTTTGTATGTATATTTTCTTGTATAAATTTCATGATCAGTAATGTTGTTTTATTTTATCTTATATGCATTATTGTTTTTAAATTATTTTATGCATCCAAGTGACCCAGAAATGCAGCCCACTTACTGCATTGCTACCCATCATCATCATATGCTGATAAACCATAATAACTATATTATTATAGATTTTTATATATTTTTTAACATCCTCAGGGTGTCAGTTATGACCACGTTGAACTAAACTTCTATATCAATGGGAAACCGACCAACACTCCAGTCACAAGCTTCAAGGGTACTGTGTATCCAGTTCTATATGGTAAGTCCAGCATTAAACTTCCGCTGTTTATTTACAGGAAAATTGAAGTGTTTCTTGTATCATGCTGAAAATTTGAAGTATGCTGTATTTGTTTTATTTATTTATTTATTTATTTGATTTAGTCCACCTCTTAAGTGGCTTGTAGTTGATCAAGAAACTGAATATAAAGTACCTTTTGGCGTTTTAAGCAATATATATTTGATTTTTTTTTTTTCTCTTTTTTTTTTCTTTTTTTTTTCCCTTCTCAAAAGAGTATTGAAATAAATAGGTGATTTAAGTAGCTGACATCATCAGGTACTTTCATTCTTTAATGCAATATTGCTGATTTTTATTATTTTGGGGGTCCAATCAGTACTTCTTTTTTTTTTTACCTTGTTTAGAAATGTTCATTTTTAACACCAGAAGCCAATCTTATTACTAGAAATAAAATAACAAGACCTATATTTTATGTTGTAATGATCCAGTAATGTACAATGATATTAGTAGTTGTAAGCTAAAGTATAGTTATATGTTTTAGAGATAGATTGTATATTTGTCTTCTAAGGCGGAGTGCTTTATCATCAGTTTCATAATCTGGATTTTATTTCTTTCTTTCTTTTTTCTCTCTCTTTTTTTTTTTATATCGAGAGTACATGAATGGAGATGAGGAGAAAATTATTTAACTTAGATATTTGTAACAAAAATCAATATATTTTTTGGTAAATCTGTTTTATATTTAGGTTTAAGAAATATTTTAAGATTTAATATTTTTTCTGTGATTTTTAGGTTAAGTTATACATATTCTTTTAGTAATGCTTGAAAATTTCAAAAGTTAATATATTGGCAGAATTAGTTACAAAATAATGAGATTTGAAGCAAATAAATTCCATGAGCAGGTTTTTCTCTCATTGAGAAATGTCAATAAACGTTTTTCAAGGGAATTCTAGTAATCTCAACATTATTACAACGCTCACATATTTTTTTTTTACTGAACCTTGTGTTACTAATTTCTATTTTGCATTTTCTGTTGCAGTCGACGATGGTGCTATTATGGACGTAATATTCGAAAACTTTAGCCACGGACCTCCACCAGGATATGACTCCATAATGGTTGAGAAATCTCTATTGGAGAATGACTAGTGCAATGCTGCAGTAGGTCTTTATGTTGAAATTTCTTTTCCATGTGCTGTTGTCCATCTGTTCATATTGGATACAAATTTTCTATCCAGTGATCCTTTTTTTTTTCTATTCTTTTCTTTTCTTTTCTTTTCTTTTCATAACTACCCATTGCTATTTGACAAGAGTTAACGTGAAATAATTCTTCGGACTAATTTTGCTCACTCTTCGTCTGTCGTTTCTCTCTGATACCTGGTGATTGATCTGATTAGCCACTCATATTGATTAGTTGATATTGATTTGTTGATATTTTCTAGGCCCATTCTCATTATTTTTGTATTTGTGTTTGTATGTTTTCAGTTGATTGTTGAAAGTTGAATTGTTATTAAAGGAGATTCATCAGCAAGAAAAATGTGATGAAGCGTTGCAGTTTCTCAGCAGGGTTGATTATCGCATAATTTATTTTTTCAATGTTTTGTGTTAATTTTATATTTTCTCTCCATTTCGAAGATCTGATATTTAGGTAGCAGTTTCACAAGATCAGCTGTTTTGGAAGTACATAGTCAAGTGATGCCTTCTCTTTGTTTCCAAAATAGAAATGGATAAGTGCACATCTTTTTAAAGGAAGTACGGATGTCAGATGCGGCTTCCCTCTCTACACTCTCCACAGCTTTGTGAAAGACAATGCTTTTCACTCTTCCATTGGTACACACATCCTTAATTAACACTTACACTTTAACAATACGTGCACATATTTGCACACACTAAACCTGGTGTTTAGAAATGACAAAGCATTGCACTGTACTTTTCCACAGTGAATTCGAGAGGCATAAAGCTAGTCTATTTGAACAACATGTGAATGTCTTTGATCAGTATAAAGTTTACAGTGTGAGCAGTCTTAGCATGACTGATGTTGTTGTGATTGCAATGATCATTTTTATGTTGGTTAGGGTTAGTGTTCATTATGATCTGTTTGGTCAGAGTATTTTTATATATTAGGTATACTTAGGGTTACTTTTGTGGCTGTTCAATTAATCTTCTTGATAATATTTATCTGTCAAAGCATCTGTATTTATTGAAGCTTCCTCTTCCATAATGTGTGGCTGAATGCAAGAAAGGAAACAAGTTGTGTTGTGTAATGATAAGGTTCATGGTTTTTAATTAATCTGGTGATGTTAAAACAAGGGGAATGATACTTCTTGTGTCTAGTCTAAAATGAAGAAATTGAGGGCATTCCTTTTAGTTTAAAATTTTGTAAATTATTCTTTTCCCATTGCATAACATTGAAAATGTTGATATGCTTCCCTATACATTCAGCATGATTGAATAATGTTTGTTTTTTGTTATTATCATTATTATTATTAGTAGTAGTATTATGAAGGATTCTTGTTTCCTTTCTTAATTTATTGACATAACCAAATTCAAAACATTCCCCAATAGTTTCCAGATTATGCTATCCAAAAAGGTTGAAAAAACTCATCTTTATAATCCAGTGATTTCTATGATTATCCTATAAAATGTTAATGGTGTGATTGTGATTCATTTTATGTTAAGCTAAAAACCAAGTATCATTATGGTACTAATTACTTGAAATAATGTATTTGTAGCTTGTGAATTCAAGCCTCGATACTCTTTAGTTCAACATCAGGGAATTTGTTAAACTGGATTGTGAATCTTTTTCTGAATTTCTTCTTTTTATTCTTTCTTTCTTTTTCTTTTGTTTGTTCTTTCTTTCTTTCTTTCTTTCTTTTTTTCTTAGGGGCTATAAATGTCTTATGTATGGTATTTCAAATGTAAGAGTTGGGCATATATGAGAATAAGAATGTATTTATCTTGTCAAATGGTGTATAAACTTCTGTAACCTGTCATTTGGTTTTCTCATGTATGTCTATTCCTCCTTTTCGATGCTATTCTCTTTTTCTCTTCTCCTTCTTTCTCTTCCTCCTAATTTGTCCTTCTCTTTTTTTTCTCCTCGTCTTCCTTCTTCTTTTTTCTCGTTCCAGTGCTTTGCCAGAAATTGAATGCTAATTCATGGTCATTCCTTTATATGCAGTCTCATTCATAACAATTCTGAAAGGCAGGAAAGCATTCTAACAACTTACCTGTATTTACCGTTGAGAAAAAGCTGCATCTCTGAATGTTTTTTCATCAACTGGGAGAAAAAACAATGAGGGAATTCGTCAAAGGAATATCCAACGAGAATTTTGTGGCTTGAATTCTCTTTTTTATTTTGTATTAGAGGTCTCATCTAGCTTACGTTATTCTTTAAGCAAAACCACTCCTCCCCAAAGAAATAGAGAATTCCTAAACACCGTCTAAAATCCGCATCTCCCACATGTCTGTCATTACCCACAGCTTAGTTCAGTCACCTGTGATAATAAATGCTCTCTGACACTCTCTTTGTGGACGGCAAGGGTAACTCTAATCTCCTGTGGAAATAGAACTGCCATCAGCATGTAGCGTATGATTCCACAGGTCGTATATCTTGGAAGGCAAAAAGTGTGAATTAGAGAAGTAGATTCTTATGTTCAATAGGTGTCGGAGTGTTGTAGTGGGTTTCCTCAATTGGTGTGCTTAAACGACTGTTACTTATACATATGAAGAGTTAGTTTTACGCTTACCGAAATAAGATGTTACGTGTAATCTTTCAAAGCGGAGCGGGGAATATCACAAAGGTTTTCACAAAGGTAATATGGAACATTACATAATCTAGGTATGCTGTGAAGAGGGTAGTAGTTGATGTTATTAATATAGATATTATAATGCAAGTGTCCTATAAAAATTCTGTAAGAAATATATTTATTTAAGTAAATTAAAATTCTTACGGTCTTATTCTTACCTACCTATTCACAGTCCTATATACATGGGTTTATATTATTGCTCCTGGAATCTATGAAAAAAAAGATTAAATATATATTCACTATTACATATCAAAATGTTATGATGTCCTAGCAACAGAAAGTTTGTTTGTAATTAAATAATTTGTTGAATATTTATATCATTAAAGTAAAACAATTAACCTGCTATTAATGAATACAGAATAGACCTATACATTTTCCAGTTCTTTTCTCATGAAGGTGTATTAATCACTCATTTATTTCCTAAAACCTTAATATATACAATGTGTATACCATGATGTCTTCAGGAATAAGTTCTATATTGAGTCTAATTAAGAATAAACCCCTTTTCACACTCAGCATAACAAAATTGTGATTATGTCCCGGTGAAACATTTCTAGAAGCTTATATATATTATATTATATATTATATTATATTATATTATATTATATATATATTATATATATATATATTATATTATATTATATATATATATATAATATATATATATATATATATATATAATATATATATATATATATATATATATATATATATATATATATATATATATATTATATACATAAATATTATATATATAAATGTATGTATGGTATCTCCATTTGCGAGCTTCTTTCAAATTATTTTTCTATGGGTCAACAAAGTTATTGATTTTGTTAATGATTAAAGACTATTTTCCTAAGTATATGCTAATTAGGTAATAAATGTAACTTTGAGGAGGATTTGCTCGATTTTGTTGATTAATGCAATTGCTCTTTTTGGAAAGTAAAGGTGAAAAGTTAGATTAACACAGTTATGCAAATTAAGAATGATTTATATATAATTTATCCATGGAAGTGAATTTTATAACATCTCTCTCTTCTGCATCACCAAAGATATTGAAAAGTATGATAAAATTGATGTGTTTACTGGGCAGTTATATAATACATGTGTCTATGGCAGAGTGATCCTATTCTCTGGAATAGAAGTAGATCTCTTTTATATATTTTGTAAATGTAGATAGTTGATTTTCACAGCTGAGAATGTAGATTATTAGGTAGAATACCATGAAGTAAACCTAATATCATAGTAAACAGCTCAGATGCATTATTTATTTCATATGATGGATATTTATTAGGAATTGTAACTTTAGATATATGCATGTACTATTTCAAAGCCATTGCATGTGATACAGCATACTAAACAGATGTGAATTACCAGCTTATATTAGGACCACCATGTATATTTATCATAGCGTTTAATATAAATGGTTCAATCAACATATTTAACAGCTTTTATCACAAAGCTAATGTAAAAAGAAAATCAAATAGCCAGTATCATGCTGTCCACACTGACCATTAAATTTGTATTGATAAGTAATCCCAGAACAATAAATTTATATTACTATTTTATATTTACTTGACCTTTTCTTTATCTGATGTAGAAAGTATTTGTTGACTGTCATTTCTATAATGTATAGGCAATTAAAGTAAGATTCATTTCTGTACCATTTAATTTCATTTCTTTTTCCCACTCAATGTTAGCTTCACATCTAAAAACCTAAAAATAGCATGATGATAGATATCTCATTATAGCTATCTCAGCACTTCCTTGGCTGTTCTACTGAGCACTACTGTGCCGTGTCAGTTAACAGTTCTACATTAGTTTCTTCTCTGTCCCTATATATTTCACAAGCAGAGCATTCGTCTTCAAAAGCAATTCAAAAGTACATAAAATTCTCTTTAAAAAATAATAGCGTAAAAATATTGGATGCATAGAAATAGTTTCTATTTGTGGAATCTTTATTTTCTAATATCTGTAAAATTGACCTGAGAAAATATTTAGCTTTATGTTTATCATTACATTGGCCTAAAATATTTTGAGTGACTTTTCATATGTCACTTGTTTTATATTTTGTATTCTATAAATATTGAGGTTATGTACTGATTTGTTGCAATTATATTTACAATGTTCTTTAAAATGTTACTCTTTCAAAAGAGAAAAAAGGAGAAGGAAACCATATTGCTTGAAAGGAGGAGGAATATTAATACTAAGAAGAAGAAGAGGACCAAGAAAAATAAGACAAAGAAGAAGAAGAAGAAGCACCTTATTAATACAACTGGAAGACTCTACCCACATCACCCCGTAAAATTATGTATTTAACTTATGTTACTTATGTTAGGTAGTTGTATAACTAGGGCATTATACCAAATGCTACTTAGTGCCGTTATACTATATATAAACTCATATATCTCTCCCAGAGTCTAGAAATAATAAAAAACCTAAAGAACATCTTAAAGACACCCACCCCCCAAGGTTGCAGAAGGGTAAAGAACCCAATAAGAGGCAAATTTTGTGTAACATTGAAAATACATTCTGGATATTATGAGATAAGTAGGAAGACTTGAAAACCCTTATTCTTGAGGTGGATTTAACAGTTTCTTCCAGTCAGGATATATACGCTCTTTCATCCTGATGCAGTAAGCAGCTAGCTTTGGATGTGTGACTGAAAAATAAACGAGGAATTACTCGGATATTTCTCCGTTTTTCTATTGTAATGGAGTATAATAATTTAAGATGTATACAGGACATGTGTTAATATATTTTACTTATTTTTCTTACCTTTGATAAGTGTTTCAAAATGTGAATC
>NW_028234439.1:16598688-16601188 GCF_977035675.1 Penaeus japonicus
ACGAGGGACGGGTAGAGCCGCCGCAGGAACAAGTTGTAGTCCTCGGGAGCTCGTGGCGCCATGGGCGGAGCGTCGATGATGTGAGGAGGCTGCGGCAGCTGGCTGTTTAGAGGAGGTCCAGCAGAGACTGGAGATCGAGGTGGGGAGAGAGTGTCGCTGACGGGGCTAGCTCCTCGACCGCTGTCATCGCTGACGTACCCAGGAGATCGAGAGCCGAAGTTGTCGTATCCTGAGCAGGTATATACTTCTGGTCCGCTGGCGGCTGGCCCTTCCGGGGATCTTCGAAACTCACGAAACGGCAGCTGTTGTTGCTCCGCGGAATCACTGTCCCAAGAGACTGATGTCGGAGACGAGGAGCTGGTGGGGGACGAGTTGGTGGGGGAGGAGTGAGAGCTTGAATCCGTGGCAGTCAGTGCTGGGGGCGATGCCTGCCACTGCTGGCGAGTCTCGGGCACCTGCTTGGCGGGCTGCTGCTTGCGGCTCGAGCAGGGATCTTGGCTGTGGTCTCGGATGTGGCGGTCGAGAGACTTCCGCGAGGAGAAGAATTCCTCGCACAGAGTGCACTTGTAAAGCTTCTCTCCGAGGTGGGACATTTTGTGCATCTTCAGCACATGATTGTATCCAAATGTCTTCCCGCACACGTCGCATTCGTAGGGTTTTTCTCCTGTATGGGTACGGATATGAACCTTCAGTTGCTTGGAGCAGGTGAAACCCTTCTGGCAGTATTCGCAGGTGTATGGTTTCTCCCCGGTGTGGGCCCGCATGTGGATCACGAGCTGGCCAGACTGCACAAAGGTCTTACCGCAAACCTGGAATGAAGATAACAATACATTAAGCACAAGATACTCATAACTGTACAAGAAGAGAGACAAACGCGGCTAAAAGTAAATAACATTTGTATGCACTATTTGACACAAAGACGTCAAAAAAGCCCCAGTAGCTTCTCCTCACCTCGCACTTATGAGGCCGTTCTCCTGTGTGGGTCCTCATGTGGCGGTGGAGCTTGCCCGAGTGCTCGAAGGCGCGGTCGCAGATATTACACTTGTAAGGGCGCTCCTTGGTGTGGATGCGGCGGTGCACGTTCAGGTTTTCCTTGACGCTGAAGGTCTTGTCGCAGAACTCGCATCTGTTGAGGAAGAAGGTTTACTTAGTTATGGGTATAATTTGGGTATAATATGGGTATAATATGGGTATAATATAAGAACGGATGGCTTTGTCTACTAGGGTTTCCTGCCCAATAAATGTACAAGTACCGAGGGAAATAAGGTTAGTGACATAGCAAAGGGAGCGAGTCGTATGCACAAGGGAGCTAGTCATATACAAATGATGCGAGTATAGCATATGCTACACACGAGACAATAAGGGCGAAACTCACTTGAAAGGCTTTTCTCCCGTGTGAACTCGGTGGTGGCGCTGCAGACGCGCTGGAATAGCGAAGCCTTTCCCGCAGATTTTACACTCGTACGGTGGCTCGGAGCCGACCATTAGCTGATCAATGTTCTGCTCTTCCTCGGCGGGAGCTGGTGCCGGAGCCTGCATGACCGGTGGGTACTGCGGCTGCGGCTGGTGGTGGGGCTGCGGCTGTGGCGGCTGTGGGTGTAGCGGCGGCATGTGTTGGAAGCCGTGTTCGACGTCCATAGGCGCAGGGGGGGGCCCGGCTGTGTATGGTGCGACCGCCATTCCCTGCGGCATCATGGCCATGGCGCTCTCTGTTGGGGTAAAGCGTTTGGGTTTTAGTTCACTGTATGTGGGATTAGACAGTCTGCCCGCGACTGCAGAGATAATGCTTTCGTATCTCTCCACAGGACCTGACGTGGCAGTAAAAGTAGGTTGTGGGAAAGGCAGACTTCATGCGAGGTGCAACGATTAGCATTCAGCGATTATCCGCGCCTTACTCTTCGAGTTTAATGCAGGGAAAGATTCCAGAAATTGACAGACAGACAGAAATGATTGAAATCGATACCGAAAGCAAATACAATATCCGGCCCACCAGTTGAATGTATGTGGCTTGTTTTTACGCATCTCGTGAAGGGAATGAACGTGTACTTAGAGTAATAACAGGTGAGTATGCCTGTTAGCATGTTTAACATATCAATTTGCATGACTGAAGTCTATAATCAGGTTGAGCACACCAAACGAAACTACTTGATTAAGTCATATTTTACTTTTCCTGTTAGGGAGGCGGATCAAAAACCATACTTAAATAATTCTTACACACACAATTGAATCTTTGAAGCCTATAGAGTGATGTTGAAAAGACTTAAGCTTCGGTTTAATTGACAAATCAAGACTATCTTAATATCCACAACACTAGGACTCCCTTTACCTAGAGACACGAACTATTTTCCTTGAGAATTGGGGCATTTGTCGCACACCGTATATTGCTTTCCTGTATTAAGGACTGATAATATATCGAAATTGAAGTCACTCAGATATCATGAACAACACACGACAAAAAATATCACAATACTAACCAGTACAAGTTTCCTTGTTCACGAAG
>NW_028234439.1:16606188-16608688 GCF_977035675.1 Penaeus japonicus
ATATACACAAAATATATATATATATATATATATATATATATATATATATATATATATATATATATATATATATATATATATATATATATAGAGAGAGAGAGAGAGAGAGAGAGAGAGAGAGAGAGAGAGAGAGGGAAAGAAAAGAAAGAAATATATGCATATAAATGCATTTAAATGTCATAATACCTTCGTAACACAAATGTTAGACACAGAATTTATTCGGTAATTATAAAAACTGATAAGGAAATAGGGAAGAATGGAAAAAAAAGAACTTTGACACAACGCCCGCGATCTTTGAACGCACTTTACGCGATTTATGTGTGTGCCTACTTTCAAGAATTATATGATCGCATTTAAAATCGTTCACATGCAGGTGGTAAAACCGCTACTTATTCCAACAAACATAAGGAAACAAGAGACGAAATCTAACCAAGAGAAAATGGGAAACACGCATGTGTGTATAATATAAACGGAAGATATAAACAGAGAGTAAATCCTGTGAACACACGAAGCAGAAGTGAATAAACAAGACGGGTTGAGTTCGAGCGATTAGGAAAGAAAAACAGGTCCGTTTTCCCCCAGTCATGTTACTCTCGCCAAGCTCAAAGAAAAAGAAAAAAAGAAAAAAATAACCTGCTTGGAAGACGTATAACCTCCCCACCTATGAGAGACATGCAGTTGTTTCTATTGTTGTGGATGTGAACAAGTGTCCAAGACACGAAAGTGGATGAGATCAAGTATCTAAGACGAGAGTGGATGTGAAAAAAGCGTCCAGGACGAGAATGGATGTGAACAAGTGTCCAAAATGAAACTGGATGTGAACAAGTGTCCACGATGAAAGTAGATGTGAACAAGCGTCCAAGACGAAAGTGGATGTGAACAAGCGTCCAAGACGAAAGTGGATGAGAACAAGCGTCCAAGACGAAAGTGGATGTGAACAAGTGTCCAAGACACGAAAGTGGATGAGAACAAGTGTCCAAGACGAGAGTGGATGTGAAAAAAGCGTCCAGGACGAGAATGGATGTGAACAAGCGTACAAGAAGAGAGTGGATGTGAACAAGTGTCCACGATGAAAGTAGATGTGAACAAGTGTCCAAGACGAAAGTGGATGTGAACAAGCGTCCAAGACGAAGGTGGATGTGAACAAGCGTCCAAGACGAAGGTGGATGTGAACAAGCGTCCAAGACGAAAGTGGATGAGAACAAGTGTCCAAGACGAAAGTGGATGAGAACAAGCGTCCAAGACGAAAGTGGATGAGAACAAGTGTCCAAGACGAAAGTGGATGTGAACAAGTGTCCAAGAAGAGAGTGAATGTGAACAAGCGTCCAAGACGAAAGTGGATGTGAACAAGTGAACAAGACGAAAGTGGATGAGAACAAGCGTCCAAGACGAAAGTGGATGAGAACAAGTGTCCAAGACGAAAGTGGATGAGAACAAGCGTCCAAGAAGAGAGTGGATGTGAACAAGCGTCCAAGAAGAGAGTGGATGAGAACAAGCGTCCAAGAAGAGAGTGGATGTGAACAAGTGTCCACGATGAAAGTAGATGTGAACAAGCGTCCAAGACGAAAGTGGATGTGAACAAGCGTCCAAGACGAAGGTGGATGTGAACAAGCGTCCAAGACGAAGGTGGATGTGAACAAGCGTCCACGATGAAAGTAGATGTGAACAAGTGTCAAAGACGAAAGTGGATGTGAACAAGCGTCCAAGACGAAAGTGGATGAGAACAAGTGTCCAAGACGAAAGTGGAAGTGAACAAGTGTCCAAGACGAGAGTGGATGTGAACAAGTGTCCAAGACGAAAGTGGATGAGAACAAGTGTCCAAGACGAGAGTGGATGTGAACAAGCGTCCAAGAAGAGAGTGGATGTGAACAAGTGTCCAAGACGAAAGTGGATGAGAACAAGTGTCCAAGACGAAAGTGGATGAGAACAAGCGTCCAAGACGAAAGTGGATGAGAACAAGTGTCCAAGACGAAAGTGGATGAGAACAAGCGTCCAAGAAGAGAGTGGATGTGAACAAGTGTCCAAGACGAAAGTGGATGAGAACAAGCGTCCAAGAAGAGAGTGGATGTGAACAAGCGTCCAAGAAGAGAGTGGATGTGAACAAGTGTCCAAGACGAAAGTGGATGTGAACAAGCGTCCAAGAAGAGAGTGGATGTGAACAAGCGTCCAAGAAGAGAGTGGATGAGAACAAGCGTCCAAGACGAGAGTGGATGTGAACAAGCGTCCAAGAAGAGAGTGGATGTGAACAAGCGTCCAAGACGAGAGTGGATGTGAACAAGCGTCCAAGAAGAGAGTGGATGTGAACAAGTGTCCAAGACGAAAGTGGATGAGAACAAGCGTCCAAGAAGAGAGTGGATGTGAACAAGCGTCCAAGACGAAAGTGGATGAGAACAAGTGTCCAAGACGAAAGTGGATGAGAACAAGCGTCCAAGACGAAAGTGGATGTGAACAAGCGTCCAAGACGAAAGTGGATGTGAACAAGCGTCCAAGACGAAAGTGG
>NW_028234439.1:16636188-16648688 GCF_977035675.1 Penaeus japonicus
GATGACTATGATGATGATTGTGATGAGATGATGACCATGATGATGATTGTGATGAGATGATGACTATGACGATTGTGATGAGATGATGACTATGACGATTGTGATGAGATTATGACTATGATGATGATTGTGATGAGATTATGACTATGATGATTGTGATGAGATGATGACTATGATGATAATTGTGATGAGATGATGACTATGACGATTGTGATGAGATTATGACTATGATGATGATTGTGATGAGATGATGACTATGACGATTGTGATGAGATGATTATGATGAGATGATGACTATGACGATTGTGATGAGATGATGACTATGACGATTGTGATGAGATGATGACTATGGCGATGATGATGAGATGACTATGACGATGATGATGAGAGGATGACAATGACGATTATGATAAGGATAGCAATGACAAGTACCACTCTGGGTAGTAATAGCTAATTGCAAATAACAATACTAACAACTGATTTCTTGTTGGTAGCATCGCTAATATGGTTGTTATTGTTATTGGCGAGCCCATCATTGTTGTCTAAAGGCATTTAGGTGTTGCTATGGGCGTGCTTACTCGAGACACATCAATCAAAGCGCTGAGCAGGTGACACCATTGCTTGCCATGCTGTTGACTGCTTGATGAATGCACTGCCAAGTTCTGTTCTGTCTCTTCTATGTTGCACGCTAAGCCTTCCTTTGGGTAATTGTCTTCTTGCAATATCCAACATGCCTCGTGCTTTGTTGTATGTGTAACCCACCACTGAGAGCAGTTGTTATAACCACTCGATGCCCTGGTCGGTGGATAAGAGACAGACGGCCACGTGCCATGGTCTTTATTGTGGACTCTGGTTAATACAGGTTCCGTCCGGCAGGCCGGAGGTCAGAGCTGTTCGCTCTAGTCTGTCTGTCTGACCTCTCTGTCCTGATCTGTCTGTGTGGGTTGCTTCTGTGTCCTTCTTAAATACAAATTCTTAATCACTTTCTACGCCTCGGGCCTTCCGGTAACAAACGCAGCTATCTAGAGAAGTTGGAGTTCCAAGGCGGAAACGAACACAGGATACAGGAAGCGTTAGGTCAAAACACACTGCCATCGATGTTGCATTGAATTAAGTAAACATACATGATCAATGTCTTGGGTTACATAATATTAGTATCAGTGCCTTACAGTATGATCTTCAGACCACTACTCCGCCCATGATACCTCTTCAGGAAAATTGAGCAACTGACTCTCTCTCTCTCTCTTCTCTCTCTCTCTCTTTCTCTCTCTCTCTCTCTTGTTCTCTTTTTCTCTTTCTCACTCTTTTTCTCTTTCTCTCTTTTTTCTCTTTCTCACTCTCTCTCTCTCATCTCTCATCAGATATTCAATTCTACCTTTGTAATATGCTCTTTTCCATTTAAAACAGTTTTAGTTGTACCTATCTTTGTATAATATCACCATGCTGGAAAAATAAAACAGAAACAACATCTAAACTTTACCAGGAAGGTACATGATAATAATGTTCTTTAAAATTTACAAAATCGCTTTTTTGAAATACATTTGAAGATCAAGTAACATTTTTTCAAGGGGTGACTGAGGGGAGTCGGAACTTAAAGTAGGCTCTCGGTATTCTGTGTCCTTCTGAGTAAAGCTCTTCTCGTCTCGAGCTTTTCCCGTGCTATGTAAACGCCACGTCGATTGCAATAACGAGATGTAAATTTTGTTTTGTTTTTATTTTTTGTATTTTATTTCTATTGTTTTTTTTTTTATTATATTGTTTTTTTGTTTTGTTTTTTATCAACTTGAGCTTAATATGTCTATTTAACATTGTACACTTTCAGAGGTTTCGTTTATGATTTAGTATTATTTATGGCTATCAAAGGTATATTACATGTCGAAAGTTAAATTATATATAATTTACCGAATAATCAAAGGGAGTAAGGGTTATACTGGGTGTTTTGAAGAGGAGTTTCCAAATATTCTTTTCCAAAAGGTTTTCTTTGATGTGACCATGGTTTCTCTCTCTCTCTCTCTCTCTCTCTCTCTCTCTCTCTCTCTCTCTCTGTCTCTCTCTCTCTCTCTCTCTCTGGATACAAAATCATTTCTGTTGAAAAATCCACCTGCAATAGCCACGCGAAGGAGTTCCAGTGGCAAGATCGGCCTCAGACTTAATTAAATGGCTGTACGGGACTTCCCCGACGACGCTCATCAGTACAAGGCATTGTTAGCAAGCCTGAATACCTCGCCCATAAACATGAAAAAAAACATTCATATTTTGTGTCGCGAGAAAAAAAAGAAAAATAATATATATATGTATATATATATATATATACATTATATATATATATATATATACATATATATATATATATATATATATATATATATATAGAGAGAGAGAGAGAGAGAGAGAGAGAGAGAGAGCGAGAGAGAGAGAGAGAGAGAGAGAGAGAGAGACATAAATATGGTAGATAGTAACCACAACTACAGCTGTTGTCGTCACAGACACCGGGATGGAACAAGCATTAGAATGGGTATGTTGCTTTATTTAAACAACAAGAAAAAAAGGCCAGAAAGTACAATTATTTTCTGCCGAATCCTAAGTGGTCGTTTCCTGACTTCTCGGGGAACGACCAAACTTCGTTTCCAGATCGAGCCCCCGCCCTATGGTCGTCCTTATCAGAAAGTTATATTTTTTCGATTTTAATTTGAGCCTTTGGCCGTTGTCTTTCCCTCGAATCCCAAGCCATTCACAACCCCATGCAGTCGTATTATGAATATATATATATATATATATATATATATATATATATATATATATATATATATATATATAGATATAGATATATATATAGATATATATATATAGATATATATATATATACATATATATGTATATGTATATATATATACATATATGTATATGTATATATATACATATATCTATCTATATATATATATATATATATATATATATATATATATATATATATATATATATATATATCTCCATAAATAGATCACGTATAAGATTTGTAAACAATAGGTGTTTCCCCGAGCCACTCCACGGGCCCCAAGTTATAGTCGATAGACTATAGTATGGACAATATTACTCCGGGACTGACTCCGCTGTCTCGGGTGTCATATTCTTGGAAAGAAAATCGATACGAAAGATGGCGAGGAGAAATTGGGGCAGGATGGGCGTGGCTAATTTGGCCCGGCTTGTTTGTATCATGGAAGTGTCAAGTGGAAGTGTCTTGTGACGTTGGGTGTAGTTCGTGATTAGTTTTATTACGATTACAGACATTTATTCGAATGTAAAATGTATGGCAAGAGGAATACGATGAATATAGAGGTCTTTATATAAGGTCATGTCTTGATGGCGATTTTTTTTTTTTTTTTTTACGAACTCGATATGATGATTACTATCCTTATTGTTACTATTACTGCTACTATAATCTTAACCATTATAATTACAATTATTTCAATCACATTTATTTCTTAATTAAGTTGGTTTCCGGGTTTGCCATTTTGTCCTTAGAATTATTGCGATAAGTTATTGGCGTGTTCTGACGAAAATATATCGAAAATATAAAAAGAAAATATATATATATATATATATATATATATATGTATGTATGTATGTATATATATGTATATATATATATTGGTGATGACATATCGTGATTTAATTTTAATTTTGATAAGTTTATTCATGCTATATACAGTGTCGTGAATCAACATCCTGAGAAAGGGATATATATATTAAGGTTAGGAGACAGCTGATGGTTGGTGAAGGATAGTTCTCGTGTTTGAAATATTATGGTAACGCTGTTTCGCTTTGTTACTTATATTTCTTATAGGTTTGATATTTTCTTATCATCTATTATCGGTGTTATTGTCATAAACACTATCACTGAAGTACCATCTAGTGGAATTCGTTTATTGTTGTTAAGGCGGTTAGCTTATCGTTCCTATATAGCTGATGGTAATAGGCTTATATCACCTCCACATCATAAAAGAGACGTGTATCTTTATGAAAAAGGAGGTCTGTTCATATTCTAATTAATCACTGTAAGGGATTTGTTTTCCTTATTAACCTAATATTCCAAAAGACGTTTCATTTATCTTTCATTCCTGTTAAACTTATAAAACTAGATACAAAACCGAAGAAAATTCAGCTGATATGGTACAGAGGTACATGTTGCTAGTGTAACATTTCTTTTCTCTTCGTATTAATCATGAAATTACTTGTTTACGTTTTGGAGGCGTCTCTGGGATGTGAACGAACACTGCGGAGACTCAACCCGACATTAGGCTGGGCTGCCGGAGGTGGAATTGCGCCAGAACTAGACATGACGGCGAGTTCAAAACATAGTCGTACATGAGATCTTTTTCTTTGTCTTGCTTGGCTCGTGACCGTTAGGCCATTATTCACAGGTTGGTGAGCTGCGAATTCCCATAGTCTGCCGTGAATATTTCGTAATTAAAAAATGATAATAGTAATAATTCTCTGCATACAGTGGAGGAACCATAGGGGCAGGGGGGAGGGGGGGACACGTTCCCTCCATTTCAGGGCGTTGCCACCTCCATTTTGAAGAATTGTATATGCTACAACGTTGCTATGGATTTTTTTTTTCTTTCTAGCGTTCTCACTGGCTAGTATAAGTAATTGTTTACTCAAAGTTAACTAGTTAACTGATATACAAATGCCGAATTAAAAAAAAATAATAATAATAAAAAAAATAAGAATGACAAATAACAGCTTGTCTAATTTACAATATAAGATTTCCTACTCTAAATTCATGACCAAATTCATGCATGACCACGTGGCTTATTTGGTCCCTCACCAACTGAGAGTTTCTCTTCTCCATATATTCCCAGTCATAACTCACATGACAAATCGGGGTGAGTTATCATCCTATTTGGAAAAGGAGATTCATCCTCTGATAATCTTTGGCAATGATCTGAGCAATTGGAACGATTACAGATAATATGCTTAAGGAAGGTCAAGACGTTGTATCTTAAAAGAGAATCCTTGTGAATGGTCATGGAGTGTTGTTGGCAAAGGTCGTAAAACTGGGTCCGTTCAAGGCCCTCCGCGGTGAAGAATGAAAGTATAAGAAGCCACAGGTAATTCATGGTTGACTTTCACTTCCGTGTTTACAAACAGAGAGTCTCGGTCCCTCCTTATTTCTTTTCATCTCCCTCTTCATCTTGTTTAACGTTTACCTACTTCTGTTTATCAATTGTGCAATGCATTTCCTTTGTTTTTATTCCTTCCTTTCTCTCTCTCTCTCTCTCTCTCTCTCTCTCTCTCTCTCTCTCTCTCTCTCTCTCTCTCTCTCTCTCTCTCTCTCTCTCTCTCTCTCTCTCTCTTTCTCTCAAAGAGTAGCCTTCAGTGTCTAAATTCCAAAAGAGTGGAGACTTGAACTCGTGTTTGCAAGACGAAATTTTCGCTCCTGCAAGAAACAGCTGGATCTTACGATGTTTATTGATTGGTCCCATAGAGAATGAGAGAGACAAGTAGAGAAAGAGAAAGGGAGCTAGACATATATATATGTATATATATATATATATATATATATATATATATATATATATATATATATATATAGCTTGAAGTGTACCAAAAGCTTTATCGGAACACTAAAGAAACAACATTTGATGATAATTAACCTAACCTATCTCAAGCTCTGAAAAAAAAAAAAAAAACGTGCAAGTGCCTTTGCCGCTTTGATAAGCGCAATCAGACTCATGTAAAATAAACAACTTTCTTATGATTGTTTCTATGTAGATTGGCATTATCTTTCCCTTTTTTTTGCCGCTTCCAATCTTGCTGGTTGGCCAAGCGCTCGCCTGGGGTCTTCCAAGGGGGTTATGGTTCTCGCCTCAAGGCAGACTGAAGAATACAGATTAAAATGATAGTTTGCTCTTGTTTGATATTGGACCGATTAATTTTGATCTAACGCTTAGCTCTTCAAGTTCTTTGTCTTTGTGATATTAAAGTGCGCGCGCACACACGCACACACACACACATACACAAACAAATACACACACACATACACACACACACACAGACACACACACACACACTTACACTTACACATACACATACACATACATTCTAAACATTGTAAAACAACTACATAAACTTAAATACATTTATACATCTACTTTATGATTACTCTCAGTCTATTCATTCATATGATATTGTTTATGTGTGTGTGCGTGTGTGCGTTTGTTTAGCTATGTATGCGCATGTGTGTGTATATATATTAATCTATTGTCTTTTAAAAATATCTTGTTCATTGGAGTAAGTTTATTGCCATTGATCTTATAACGCAGACTAAGACAATGAATATTATGTGGAATTTGTGATCATTAGCTGAAAAATATTAGAAATAGTTTAATTAAATAACATTACATATTATTTGATGAAATGATATCTAAGTATGAATCACAAAAAACACAGTAACGTGAACATAACAATTAATAACACTGCCACTAAAAGAAAGGAAAAACTTGCGACGTTTCGAACTTTTTCATGAAATTGCTTTCGCCTGAAGAGGAACTTTCATGAAAAAGTTCGAAACGTCGCAAGTTTTTCCTTTCTTTTAGTGGCAGTGTTATTAATATCTAAGTATGTTATTAGTAATACATTAACAGCGCAGTCATATTGATATATTTATTCAAAAAGGGACATAAAACAAAGGAAATGAGTCGTTAGAGTTACAAACATCAGTTTAAGCGAATAATGCACTTAAGTATAAGAATAATGTTAGTTTGGAATCTACGTGTTAGATATTTGTGTTCTGATTCTTGTACATTTAAGTTTTTTATATGATTTAATATTTTCAATTAATATTTAAAAAGTCCACAATTTGTCCGCTGTGCGTTTTTTTTTCTGATTAATTATCATCAGTTTTGTACTAAATTTGTTATATTTGATTTTCGTCAGAAATTGCACTAAATAATGAATTGAAATTCCTATCGACTTTATATGCAGATTTAGATTTAGTACCTATGAAATATGTTACATTTGATAAAGTTTGTAGATATATTTTCATTGGTTTTGTTTTGTGATGGATTCTTCCACTGCTTATTTGTTTGCTGTTGTTTTTGTAGCAGATTTATCAATTGTTTTATTATAAGAACAAAACTATATATCATATTTACAAAAGTTTATGTACAGAAGTACTTCACATATTTATTTTCAGACCCCCAAAAGATCAAAGAACCACCATAGCTTAAACCATTCAAAAGATATTTGTTTTGTTTCGAGTCATTCTTGTAACATACCATCATCCACTCTATGTCAACCTAATGCATAAAAGATAAAGGGGAATTAAGTCTCAGTGCATCAGGTGTACACACAGTTCTTTTTATAACCACTTTTGGCGACCATTAGATTTTTTTTTTTTTTTTATCATGATAGTAACCATTTTTTTTTCCAATACATACATTCTTGTGTTTGTGTTTACAGTACGGATTCGATCTGGTTCAACCTTTTAATCAAAATTAAACTAGATAATGCCACAGAAAAAACAACAGAGAAAAATAAGCATGATAATTTGACCCTAAAAATAAGTGGAATAACTGTATTCCTCGTGTAGATGGTCGCAAGTGGTGATGTTTACCAACAAAGCTTGGCACGAGAAACAACAATGACCGCAGCTGCTGTCCTAGTCAGCTGGTGGGCTTAAAGCAGGAAATTTCGTGGAAAATCTCAAATTGGCCTTGAGTGCATTTCGTGTTCGTGTGAGTTGAGCCGCTTAAGCACGTGTACGAAAATTATGTGTGTGTGTGTGTTTGTTTATATTTATACTTGGTTATTTCTGAGCTAAGAAAGAATGAATTAACAATTTGGTTGACTTTTTTGTATTGGGGAAAGGGGTTATATGTGCTTGAGTTGGTATGTATATGTGAACAACTTACTTAGGTTCTCATCTTTATGTTTTTTTTCCGTTAGTATGTGTATCTATATGTGCTTATTACCATTATTACTGTCTGATTTGTTGGTAGGAAGTAAAGTTGCCAACGGTAATAAGGTTAATCTTTTTATAATAGTTCTCCCTCCACTTTGGACGCTTCGTAAAAGTTTCCGCATTGCTTAGTGAATTTTTTACCCTGATTTTTCCTAAATTTTCCTGTCCTTCAACTCCTTCTTAGGACTGCATACAAGTGTACGTACATAGTCAAAAGTATACATGAATGATTTTTATTCGCTGTGTAAGTATATGTGGGAAGTAACGTTCATACGGAAACATTTCCCCCCAAAAAAGGTATATGAAAAGAAAACGAGAATTAATTTCACCTTGAGTATTGAGTAACAATAATTTATCTCAGTCACTTCTTCCTTCTCTTCTTCGCCATACCTCCTTTTCACTTTACCAGCTGTGATTATAACCCCCGTAGTTTCATTTTAGTAAATTAAAATGGCTATTGAACTTAATACTATGTAAGTCTACAGTTGTGGGTTAGTGTTAGAAGGAAAGCATAGAAAAAATAGAAGATATTTAAATATCTAAAATCATTCTAATACAAATAGAACTTATCAATGATCATTGCTAAGCACATCTATAATTATACTGACATGCACTGGAACCAGTAATTTCCTAATGCATATGAATTCCGTCCATAACTTTAAATAATTCACAGTTGATCTCAAATGATTTCACAAGCTTGATAAAACGTTCACAGAATAGACTCCATAGTGTGCATTCCTAAGATTGATCTC
Organism: Penaeus japonicus; assembly: GCF_977035675.1. NCBI lineage: Eukaryota > Metazoa > Arthropoda > Malacostraca > Decapoda > Penaeidae > Penaeus > Penaeus japonicus. The sequence goes on from NW_028234439.1 coordinate 16,644,910, forward strand.
AAAATTGATCACGTATCAATACATTTTCATATATATCCGTTTTGATATAAGTAGTTTGCTTAAAAGTCATTCGATTCCACGCTAAAGGTAATGTATTCCATAGAAAGAACAGGATTTTCCCTTAAAAGCCTCGAATTGGTCTTGAACTCGTATTTGCAAGACGAAATTTTCGCTCCTGCAGGAAACAGCTGGATCTTACGATATCTATTGCTTGGTCCCATAGAGAATGAGAGACAAGAAGAGAGAGAGAGAAAGGGAGCTAGATTTATATATAAATATAGCTTGATATAAGATATAAGATACGTTTGATGTAAGATATAAGATACGTTTGATATAAGATACGTTTTGATGTAAGTAGCTTGCTTAGAGGTCATTCGATTCCACGGTAAAAGTATTATATGATTTTTCCCTAAAAGTCTCGAGTTGGCGGTTTCATAAGATGATAAAGTGATATGGAAAGATAAATATACAATATATATTAAATGTAAGTACGGATAAAAGATAAAAGCGTAAGACTCATAGATTGTTTATTAATAATCTGAAAAACCTATTTCTTGAATAATATCGAAACATTCCTAGATCATAAACATTACTGACATCCAGACGTTCAATGGACTCGTGATTAAATGAAGTTTGAGGAACAATGCTACACAGAAGCTTTATATCCTAGTGAAATAACGTCGCAGAAAACGCTTAAATGAAGATACATACTATAACAGATAACATTTTTTTTTCTTCTTTGTTCCCAGTGATGGTCGAATCTGGTGGATTGATAACCAATTCATTTGTAAAAAGAAAAAAAAAAACAAAAAAAACGGAGTGACTGAAGTGCTCTTTACCTTCAAACAAAGACTCATGGATTGTTTATTAACAATCTGAAAAGCCTATTTCCTGAACAATATCGAAACATTCCTAGATCATAAAAGCCTCTCATCCGCTTCTAGTTACACGCATAAAAAAAATAAATTAAAAAAATAAAAACCTACAGCTCCGCTGACGGCAGCGCCATCTATTGCTACATTTATCATTAATATAGTTATCTGTAGTAGTAGAATAGGATATGATATCCTGTATACTTATATTTTTTTTTTTTTCTAAATATGTCTATAATGTTATGATACTAAATATAGCAGATGAAAGACATAGCACACAGACACTTCCTCGATGAATCTCATAAAGTTATATAATTTCAAACATAGTGTATTTATCGCTCATTCCAGGAAAGAGAAAGAGCTGTGGGAAGTGGAAGCCTTTTGTATGAAGATAAACAAATGACATTTGCCTTTTGAATGGGTGTGTGTTATGCAACTTTGCGTAGGCTGGTTTATCTGTGTATCCTTTTGTTCTGTGTTATGTGTTATGAATGTAGATAATTGCATATGGATATCCCTTTCTTTGACGTGTAGAGTTTGCTTTATATTACGTGGCTTGCGTTCTGTATTTAAGTCTACGTTGCGTTTCTAAATTATTCATGTAGAATACACATATGTGAATGTATTACGAAACGTTTTTTTTCTGAGTCTGATGTGCTTAGAGATTCTAATGGAATTGATTTACTGCAGTGAGAATGGAGAAGAGAGAGAGAGAGACAGACAGACAGAGACAGAGACAGAGAGAGACAGAGAGAGAACTGGCTAAATTTGAGATAGAGAATAGATATGTTCGTGTGCGTGTGCGTTGATATACTAGTCGTTAAATGATAAAAAAAAGACAATTCAGAGGATAGCATCGGTGCTTCGAGAAGGCAATGGAAGCCGGTTAACCGAAAACAATTTCAGAAAAGAATCGTTTCGAAAAAATATTGATATTATTTCCAATACTCGGATAGGCAGTCTGCAATGAATGCAAGGGACATTACCATTATGCCCCCAGCCTCTGCACAGCAATAACCAATAACGCTCTGCAGGAGATGATAATAAAAACGAAAGTAAATCGGCGAAATGGCGGGTAATAGTTACTACGAGCCTAAAGTAAATACAGGATCGTATTTCCGAATTTGATATTTCACTTTCTCTTTTTTTCGCTCCGTATTAATTAAAAGAGCACCCGTGGGTATGAGCTCTTTTAAATTACATAGTCTTAATGACAATACCCGTAAAGCGGGATGAAGAAATAAGGGCCAGAGGTGGCAGGACGGCCATGTTTGATCCATAAAACAAAACAGAACAAAAAGAATGAAGGAATAAGGCTTCTAGGCCATCAAAGGTAAGTGTATGTCTGGGAGATGATTTGATTCATTCATATTTCATATTTGATTCACTCATCAATACCCAGCTTTTCCTTACCGTCACTTTAAGTTCAAAAGGGAAACACCGAAACACACGTTCGTCTTAGTACTTTATTATGGCAAAAGCTACACCTTCTAAAGGCGAGTCGAACAGTAAAACATACAAACATGGCTACAAAAATAATTTCAGATACAATTTCACAAACATGTGATAGATGAGCTAAAAAAGAAACAATACAAAGTAAAACGTCTTTACAAAAATTACAAATAAAGAAAGATTAAAGTAAAACAATAGAAAATCGTATAAAACATTTCGACTCAAAGAGAAATACAGAAATTAGTCTAGAAAGTACTTAAAATTATCTTAATTCACAACTATCTTTTTTTATAGTTCGTACTCATAACAAGAAACAGAAAACAGATCATTACTCGTTTCTTCACTTACAAAACAACAAGGAATTTCACAACTCTGTCGACAATTGTTTTCACTCTCACTCTTTCCAATCTTAATCTTTCATTGTTCTTCTATTCACCTAACCTAACCTAACCTAACGCTACCCATGTATCAGTGAACACTATAATGAAATCCCTCTTTATATTTCTTTAATTTAGAAAGACTTTATAATTATACTAAAGCCCATTACTCTCACTATAACATACACACCACATATAATCACTGCTATAGGGGGTAATTGAGAAAATTGTTCAGAATGGAATAAGCGATAATTAGAAATACTGAAGTAAACACTTTGCTCATGTCAGGTGATTGCATGTGGTTGATCAATAGGTGTAGGGAAGATATGATGATGATAATGATGGTACAGAGAAGGAGCAAGGAAGCACAGCGGGTTAAGGATGAAATCTTGTTTATAAATATATGGATGTTTGTGGGTGGGTGTATGTATGTATGTGTGTGTATATATATATATATATATATATATATATATATATATATATATATATATATATATATATATATATATATATATACTGTATATGTATATGTATACATCGATTTATTTATATATACATATATATGTATGTAAAATGTATATATATATATATAGAGAGAGAGAGAGAGAGAGAGAGAGAGATAGGAATAAATGCATATATTTACACACACACACACACACAAACACAAACACACACACACACACACACACACACACACACACACACACACACACACACACACACACATATATATATATATATATATATATATATATATATATATATATATATATATGTATATATATATATATATGTGTACAATATGGAAAAACGTTTTACTCATTCACATTTCTAAGAACGCTTGAATCACTTGTTATTTCATTTTAATTAGGTTAACGACCTGTTTGCCGACGGCTAACACTCGAGGTCATTTTGTCTTTCACCATAATTTTCTTTTTATTGGACATTCAAAAATTATCAGTCCTCAACGACAGATGGGTCCTGTAACACATCTCTCTTCTGATAAACTTCTGACACGTCTCAAAATAACAAAATTACGGCCAGTTATCGTTACGACTAATCGTGTATTTCTCTTTAA
>NW_028234439.1:16666188-16668688 GCF_977035675.1 Penaeus japonicus
TTAGTTTAACGGCGGCACTCGATTTTTCGGAAAAAATCACGGTTTTAAAATGCATCTTCCTGTTCTCAAAGATAACTTTCTAAAAGAGATTTGTATCATGAAACCCATTAAGATTAGTATCAATGGACTCATTATGATGCCTACTTACCAAAAATAGCAATATTATTTTAAAACAATTTATAAAGAAGTAAGATTCGAGCATCCAAAAATGCTCACATTCTACACAAGTGGGAAAGATGTTTACTTGGCAAGACAATTTTAGTTCATGGAGCCATCACATGGTCTTTAGTGTGATGTCACACACACAGGCGTAATGTCATCAGCCTAAGAGCATGTGTGTTCAATTAAATTAAATGCCAATCAAGTTTATCTAATAGATTCAAATTTATTCATAATAAAAAAGTCCAGGTAAGTAGCATTAAATGCACTAAAAAAAGGGGGGTCCAGGGAGAGGTAAAGCCCCCCCCCCCCTTTGGCTAGAGCTTACCTTTAAACTAGGTGAGGTTAGATTGGTTGTTCAGTTAGTATTTTGAAGACCAAAAAATTCCCCAAAAACAGTGCACCAAAAAAGAAAAAAACAAAAACAAGGCAAGCAGCTATAAATGAACGGAAAAAGCTAATTGGCTGTCCAGACGGGTTATCTCTGATGCTGCAGGCACTGGCTAATAACAAGAGGGACGGGGAAAATATTTTCTACTCCCTACTGGCAGTGCAGACTTGCCTGACGAGCATTTTCCTTTAACCCATTCATGTTGGGGCTAATATTTGCGTAATACCACTCCCACAGGATAGTTAACAAGTGTGTGCACAGATTAACCCATTGCGGACGGGTGATAAATTCACTTGCCCAGTCTCTAGGATGGGTTTTATTTTAGCGCAAGGCAGCTTCATGCAACATACTTTGACTCTCCCCACTCTCTTTCAGTCATTCATTGTAAATCTTGAGCCATTTTTGTGTTTTCATTTTTATGTGTTTTATTGTGTTTAAAGACATATACATATGACAGGCTCTGTCAATGCTGGAGTTGACTAAAATTATAGTATAGGATCCATATCAGCTCAATACTTTCTTTATACTCAGTGTGATAGAATTATTACTGTTTTATGGGAGTACTAAAAGCAACTTTATTTTTTCATATTCGTGTATTGTTATGAACAAATATGAAACATATAACCATCTATAATGAAGACAACATGAGTGCCACAGGAAAAGGCATCCCTACTGGAACAAGGGCACATTTTAGACATTGTAGGCATTGGTTTGAGTCACCTTCCTCTTCTCGTTCTACCTGCACATCCTTCACCTTTTGTACTTTAGAGCAAGAGGTCGGCATCTTGCTCCATGCCATCGCTCTATAAAAAGAGTGCTTGCTAGTGACCATGGATGAATATCATTCAAGGCTCTCTCTCCTGCTGGTGCTTGAAGAAAATAGTGCCATCAAGGTTTTGGTTATTAGGTTTGCTTAATAATATGGTAATTCTAGTAATTATGACTGCAATAGTCATCCTCACTCACTCCTTACTCACAGCACAGTGATCCAAAATCTCTGGATGTCATGTACATCATGACACCCGTCATCAGGCCAAAGCTCCTGTGTCATGTATGTCATGACACCCATCCGCAATGGGTTAACTACCAGATCTCTCGTGCCGTTATGCCACACTGTACCTCTATGAGCCCTTTTCACTCACCCGCTTCAACAGGATAATCAGAGGTTTTTGTATTTGTTTACATTATTTTCATTAAAAATGTCTATACAAATGGAACTCCTATGATTATACGCATATGTAATGATATATAACATATGTTTTGAGGGAGAGATCATGATGTGATAGGAAGTCAACCGGAGGGAGAGAAATATTACCGTGAAGTAATAGGAAGTCACCTGGTATGAATGGTTTAAATCCATTACAAAACAAGGGTTTAGGCTGACTTTGTAAAGCTGTAACTCTGAAACTAGTACTGTTATAGTTATAACACTGCATGATTGTGAGAGCAATTCAACTAAGCAGTTTCTGATGTCCTATCATGTACACATTGATGCCCGTCTTTTCAGGCCTAAACAGAGCCACCATGTATGTCATGACAAGGGGTTAATATTTGAGCAAACAACCCTATTATATTTTGCCCCTTTCCCTCAATCCCAAATATTTGGGGTGACATTAGTGGAACTAGGGATTGAAGGAGGAGAGTGAATATAGTGAGGAAATTGCACATGAAAAGACAAAAAAACAATGAAAAAGCTTGAAAAGCACACCCTATCTCATATTTACAAATAATGAAGGAATCAGTGTCTCATTGACTCAGGAATGAGGAGAGAAAACAGTTGCATTTGATTTTTATAACCCCACCTAAACCCCTATAGGGGGCTCTTCCTCATGGACTCCTTGACCTTTCTGACATTCTATACTTCGACTTGTCTTGTACATCTCAGTTTTATTTATACTATCATGACTCTTTGTCTTTACTTTGACTCCTCGTCTTCGACTCTACTGTCTA
>NW_028234439.1:16674740-16679740 GCF_977035675.1 Penaeus japonicus
TATATATATATATATTATATAATAATATATATATATATCATAGATATATAGTCTCACGTATGAGTACAATTGTTTTTTCACAAATATACATATATTAATGAAACGTTAAACAAGAAAAATGCAAGTCATTTATAACTATTTCGTAACATATTCTGTGATCCTCCCATCCCGATAATTCTTTCTACAGCTCTTAGGAATTCACGTCTTTTGTATTGATCTCACAATGTGTTAATGTCAAGGAACGTGCGAGGACCGAGGAAATTCAAGGCCGTTGATCACGAACCGCCATTGTTGTTGTTGGTTTGTGGTCTCGTTTTCTTCGGCATGGCGCGGCGGGGAGTCAGCTGATGACCTCATGTGCACTTCGGAGCATCGTGGCCTTAGCTCACCTCATGGGTCTTCGTTCCTTTTAAACGACGAGGTGATTATTGTGTTCCCTTTTTCATGTACTGCATGGATGAGGATACCAACAAGCAGGGAAGAAAAGGGAATCATGGTTCCTGGATGGTGTAGGGAAGGTTATGGTTTATGGAGATACATACATAATATACAGTATGTTGATAATTACTCCCCCTTTCACAATTTAATTCCTATAATTTTATTCTTCAAATCGATCACACATCACGATTTAAATCTAGTGCAGGTTGAGTGAGGGCCTCGAGGGATTACGGGCCCAGAAAGGAACCGGTGGACCGCGCGGACTCTGGACCGAATCACAGTCGGTCTCAGATTCTTGAGTTGAAGAAGATTCAAAAGCCTGCGAATTTTTATTCCCCTTTTTTTTATCTTTTTAACAGTTCCAACGCTGGCATCTCAGGATATCAGCAGACACCATGCGTGTGTCTTTCTCCAAATATTTCACTAATGCCCACAAGGAAGGATTTGCAAACCAACCAGGAGTACAAAAACATTATTCCAATTCTATGTATCGCACTTATTGTTTGACCTGTCCCCTCCTTCACCTGTAGCACCATGTGCATTCCACACTTCTTAAGGAAATCAAGAAGAAATCCTGCGGTAATGAACCGTAGTGCATCAGCAGTTCCGTAGAGGAAGATGCGTTATGTTACTTGAATTTTCTTCTGGAAATGAGATAGGAGTTTGTTCATGGTAAGTGAGTTCATCGGTGCTGGACCCCGCTTCCAATGTTGTGATGGTTGTTTTTGTTTATAATTGGTATCCGCTACAAATATAATCTTAAAATAGATATAGTACACATAAATAATGCCACCTCCGTAATGGCTATCAATTACTTGAAATGGAAATGTAATACTTGTTAAAATGTTGCAAATGCTACAATATTGAATGTTCAGGTTAGCATTTATGGATATATGGTTTGCTTCAAAATTCGCGTATTCATTTGACTGTCAAGAGATAATTTTTCAATAATTTTTCATCGTTAGCCATTGAACAGGACTTTCACCTGGTAGTCCAACTCCGGACTTTGCCTCACTGTAGATTTGATTTGGTACGTAAAATACAGAATATTATATTACATACATCATATCTAATTCATTACATACCCATATATAATTCGATACAGTAAACTAGACGCAAACAAAGAAGCCCTAACTGAACACTCACCATTATATTAATAGTTATGACACTTTCTTTTCCCCAGAGTTATTTTGACTGCGACTATTCTGCTTTATGTACCAGGATTAGGAAGTTTACGGGACCCTTTATTGCTGGAAATTACTGCAAATAATATCAAAGATAAATTAGATTCATGAAAATAGATGATTTCTAGATATGTATGAACAAATGATGAAAAGATTATTGATGAAATAAAAAAGTCAAAGAATGATTGTGAGAAAATCAAGTAATGAAAGAATAATTAACATTGACCTCATGACCACATGCCTGTAGTGGAAGTTTTGGTGGTGTCAAAATCTCTTGTGTTCGGATTTTTTTTCAATTATAAGATATTAGCATCTTAATTATAATATTTTGGTCTATGTCAATGGATGCATTAGCGAATATTGGAATGGATATAATTGAGATGAATATTATCTAATTCTCCAGTACATCCATCATTAAATTCTCAGGCTTAGAACAGAGGGAGAGAGAGAAGGAGAGAGAGAGAGAGAGAGAAGTTATACAGACAGACAGAAAGTGATTAAGGTCAAATGTTTTATTCCCTTGCTACCTGTAAGACGCACACAATATGATAAAACACAGTGAGAACGAATTAAAGACATTACCGTGACACGTAACTGTTTTGTTTTTGCATTCTGTGATTTACATACATAACATATCTTCGAATCCTGAATAACATTAACATACATTTCCTCTTCACGACCCTCTAAGTACGAACATAATCACGGTTTCCGAATGATCTCGAAACATCTGTCATAGGATTGAAATGTTATGCAACGCCCTTGGTCGTATTGCAAGTATCCGGTGCCCACGCATGAATATGCTCGTGATCAACATTGCACAAGGCAAGGCCACACTGACGGATGGCGCAGCAGTAATAATGATTATCTAGCGGTATGTGTATGGTTTGTGTGTGTGTGTGTGTTTGTGTGTATGTGTGTCTGTGTGTGTTTTGTGTGTGTGTGTGTGTGTGTGTGTGTGTGTGTGTTTTGTGTGTGTCTGTGTGTGTGTGTGTGTTTGTTTTGTGTATGTGTGTGTATGTGTGTGTGTGGTATTTTCTCTACTGAATTTATTACTGAAACTTTTAATGCATCATACTTATAAAAGGTATACTATATAAGTGTGAACGAAGTAATCTCACCTTCGGAACGATTTTTTTTAGCAAATAAATACTTGCGTGACAACGTCGATATGAAATAAATTCCAACCAAATTAGTTGCAGTCAAAGCTACTTAAAAATCGTCCTTGTGAGTTTCTACTGTCCATGCAGATAGATACTAGATATCTAATTCTCATTATATAAAAAGCGGTTAGCCAGCTACTGAGCCGTAAATCTACCGCATCTCTCAAAGACGTCACCACATTCCAAAAAACAAAACAATGAATTTCATTAGCATAGACAAAAAACTAGAGCTACCTGCCCAATACCTTTAGGAGGGGAGAGGGATCAGCATAATAAAAAAGAGGGAGTAAGCAGGGGAGGGGGGGGAGTATGGCCTCCTAGAGCTTCTCTTGCAATGATGTCCCTGCATATATTGATAAAGCAAAACAGAAAGAAGCAAGAGAGAGGAGGAGGATTTGCTTGTGCCCAAAGCAAATATTACTTCCATTATTTTGTAGGATTATTCAGGTCGTGTGAAAGTGCTTCTGGTTAATTTAGAATAAAGGACAGATTGCAAAGGGTTAATCAGAGATTTAGGGCGTATTTCAATAAAGTGATTAAGGGTAAAGGACAAATTGCAAAGGACTTATTGGGATAAAGGACATATTACAGAGAACTAATTAACGATTAATAATAAATTAAAAAGACTAATTAGATCGAAAGATTAACCAGAGATAAAAAGACAAATTGTAAAGGACTAATTAGACGGCAGAAACATTTAACAAAGGAATATCAAAGAATACAAAACTAATTATGAATATGAATGGCAAAGGGCTGATTAGATATAGAGGGGAGTAGAAATTATGGTGAGGGGAATGAAGTGAAGGATATATATCGAAATAATTTTTTTACAGAATCATCGGAATTGAAAAGGGGAAGAAAAATATATTAAAAAAAGTGTTATTATACTTTTAGGTAACGGGTTTTAGGACCAGACACCCCCCCCCCCCCCCCCCCCCCCCCCCCCCCCCCCCCCCCCCCCCCCCCCCCCCCCCCCCCCCCCCACCCCCCCCCACCCCCCCCCCCCCCAGGTCCCCCCCCCCCACCACCCCCCCCCCCCCCCCCACCCCCCCCCCCCCCCCCCCCCCCACCCCTCCCCCAGCGTGGATGAGGATAAGCTACAAATCACTGATCTTGTAAATGATAAATTTGCAACGACTGTCGGTTGCATGTCATTCATCCGGCGATTTTTTTTTTTTTTCAAACCGAAGTTCTTTTTATCTTAATAACCTTTCTTTGGCTTCTTATCTCTTTCCAACGATTCTACAAATGCAATCGTCATTCAACTTATTCGTTGCCTGTTCCTATCCAAGTTTCTCTTCGCTTGCATTTCATCTTTTGCATCAGGAATATCAACATCGTTTTCTTCATATATAAGAAACTTCGTAAATACACATTTGCAAATGATTTCCAATAGTTTTATAAGCTAAATCAACTTTAAAATTCCCTTCCTATGTAAATACACTTTTTCGAAATATAAAGAAGCACATTCAGTATAGTTAAAGAACACCGTGCAATAAGAAATGATTGCAAAATCCCTTCTATTCCATTATCCCTGAACTGACACATTGCCAAGATCTGGTTGAATGTGCAATTGATTTACGAAGATCGATGGATGCACAATGGCTTGTTTTATTCAGTCGTTCCTTATTTCATTGTGTATTTCTTTGTTTGCTGTTGCTTCTGCAAGTATTGATCTGGTGTCCTGTCTATTGCACCGGGGAAACATGTACTGTCTACTATATACTATTTATTGCAAGAGAAAAGTGTGTGTTGAATACTGTATGCTATTTACTGCAAAAGAGCAACATGTACTGTCTACTATCTTCAAGTACTATCTACTATCTACTATCTACATGTACTATCTACTATTTACATGTACTATATACTATGTACTACCTATTTCCTTCATGTACTATTTGCTGTGTAATATATACTGTCTACATGTACTATCTACTATTTATATGTACTATATGCCATGTACTACCTACTACCTTCATGTACTATTTACTTTGTAATATATACTATTTACATGTTCTATCTACTATGTACTATCTATTACAAGAAAGCAATGTGTACTATCTGCCATGTACTATCTATCTTCTACATGTGCTGTCTATAGTACTATGTGCTATGTACTATTCATCATAAGAGAGCAACATGTTGTAACTACTATGTACCATATGCTATCTGCATGTACTATCTATCATGTACTATGTACTATCTAGTGCAAGAGAGA
>NW_028234439.1:16694740-16699740 GCF_977035675.1 Penaeus japonicus
TATAATTATTTTTTTTAATTGAATTGTTTTAATAATGTTCTTGTCATTACCAGCCTAGCCATTACAAAAATAATGATAAAGATTAATTTTCTAACGACAAGACTGTTTTAATTTAATTTTTATTTTGAATAAGATGGATGTGAGATGTGATATATGTTGTAGTGCTGTAGATACATCCATTCATTATTAAAGAATAATTACATTGTACAGGTATTAGGTTTATTTACATAAGAATACAGATTTTTTATTAAAATTTTCTTATAAGTTTCATATACGTATTTTAATGCAGTGGCAGAGCCTTGAACTTTAAGGCTACCCACATGAACACAAAAGTAGATGTAAACAAAGAAATATTTTTCCTAATTGTCTCTAATTCTGGATAAGCAAATTACTGTTTTCAATAAAAGCTTTAAAAAGAACGGTTTGTGCTAATTTCGGAAGGCTGTAGCTCTAGAACTAACTCCATAGGAGCCATACAATTGCACTCCTCCATAATGCGAAGAACACAGAGCAACCTCTATTATCATGGCATGTTAAGGGGCCATCCTTAATTGCTACATTTGCCGTGGCACTGTCCATTGTCATTTAACCCATTAGCAGCGGATGGCATGATTTGGTGCAAAGGCAGAGTCGGTGATAGACGCGGATGGCACCATGCCAGACATGTAATTCAGCTATCCTACTGCACAGACCTTTTTTTAATACCGCGACCAATGGGTTAAGTTGACAGATAAGGAAAAAAATATTGTATTGAAGATATGTAGTGTTCAGATAGGCTTCAAATGAAACTGAGAATAAAGTTGATGTTTATTTTTCAGAGTTATCTTTTGAATAACGAAAAGAAGTTATTAGGTAAAGCATTTCACATCTGAACAGTTATTTATTTATATATTTTTTTCTGCCCTTAGGCTGCAGCCTTGAAAGATCAGGGTAATGCCGCTCTTAGTGCAGGGAATGTGCAAGAAGCTGTAAATAAATACACAGAAGCTATTGCACTTGACCCGGAGAACCATGTATTGTATAGCAACAGGTTAGTAGGGTAACTTTAAAAGTCTCTCTCTCTCTCTCTCTCTCTCTCTCTCTCTCTCTCTCTCTCTCTCTCTCTCTCTCTCTCTCTCTCTCTCTCTCTCTCTCTCTCTCTCTCTCTCTCTCTCTCTTTTTCATTCTTATTCTCATTCTCATTTTCATTCTCTTTCCCATTCTCTTTCTCATCACATTTTCTCTCTTTCTTTCTTTCTTTCTTTCTTTTCAGCTGTCTTTGCCATTTCTTCTCTCTCAACTTCCCTCATTCCTCCTCCTTTCTCTGTCTTTAATTCCATAATCTTCTGATAGATATGATACCATTAGTGAAAAAGCTTAAAATATCTTTTGATTGATTACTTTGGCATATCAAAGCATTTGATTAATTTACTTTATTCACCCAATAGATCAGCTGCATATGCAAAGATGGAGAAATACCATGAGGCTCTTTTAGATGCAGACAAGACTGTGCTATACAAGCCTGATTGGGGAAAGGTATGTCCCTTTTTTGTCTTGTTCTTGTGTACGTTCAACCTGTTTGATAATTTCTCTTTATATTGACCCTCTTCTGTTCCATTTGTATTTTCACATACCTAGATTTCCTTTGATATTAGATGGACCACTTGCAGGCTAATAAAGTGTCCACCTATTTTGCAGGGTTACTCGCGTAAAGGAGCAGCGTTAACGTATCTAGGCCGTATAACAGAGGCAGTTGCTGCTTATGAGAAAGGACTGCAGTTAGATCCTAATAACCAGCAACTAAAAGATGGTCTTGCAGAGTGCAGGGCAAAGGTACGTGTATAGGGAACACCTGTTTTGTAACGTACGTTTTCCCATTTACCTTCTAGTAATGTAAATGTCAAGTTTTGGAGTGTGATTCTTAAGAATAAAAGGTGTAAAAAGACTTGGTAGGAGTGGGCATTAATCTTTTTTTTTGATAACATAATATTCAAGACAATTTTGTTTATTAATGATTATTGATTATAAGAAGTTGAAGTTTGCAAAGCTAATTATTGGGTTTATGAAGTCAGTGTTATATCCAATGTTTGTAATACAAAGAAACATATACCTTTCCTTTTCTTTGTTTGATATTGTATGTTTTGTTAGTTTTTCTGCCTCTGTGCAGTGTGTTTGTCTCTCTTTAGACACCGACTTTAGCTCTGTTTTGTCATAATGTAAGATTAAGTTATTATGATACTTTAGTATTTCCAGACTTTTCTGGTAGATATGCAGATGTTTTATATGATTAATTGCTACTTCTTCTTCTTTTGTCTCTCTCTCTTTCTTTCTTTCTCTTTCTCTCTCTCTTTCTTTCTCTCTCTCTCTTTCTCTCTCTCTCTCTCTCTCTCTCTTTCTTTCTCTTTCTTTCTCTCTTTCTCTCTCTCTCTTAGTCACGGCGCTCTAGCTCTCTCGCTCTCTTTCTCTCTCTCTCGTCGTTGGGGTCTTCTCCGGGATAAAGAATAAAAAAAAAAACAAAAAAAACAAAAAAAAAACAACCAAAACAACAAAACAAACACAAAACAAAAAAAAAAAAAAACAAAAACCCCACAAACTACAACACAAAAAACAACACACAAAAAAACACACAAAACACTCTCTGGCTGCTCTCTTTCTCTCTCGGTCTTTCTCACTCTCTCTCTCTCTCATCTCTCGGGTCTCATCGTACCTCTTCTACGCTCACTCTCTCGACTCTCTCTCCTCTTCTCTCTCTCTCTCTCTCTCTCGTCATCTCTCTCTCTCTCTCTCAGCACTCCAGCTCGGCGGGTCTCCTCCCTCCGCTCTCTTGGGTCTCTCTTCTCGCCCCTCCCATTACTCCCTCTCTCCTTCATTTCAATCCCTTATTCTCTCTCTCTCTCATACTCTCTCTCTCTCTCTCTCTCTTTTCGCTCTCTTTCTCCTTTCTCTCATCGCTCTCTTTCTCTCCTCTCCCCTCTCTCTCTCTCTCTCTCTCTCTCTCTCTCTCTCTCTCTCTCTCTCTCTCTCTCTCTCTCCCTCTCCTCTCTCTCTTTTTCTCTCTTTTTCTCTCCATGTGTTTCTGGTTTTTCTTTATATTACCAATGTAAGGCTATGAATTGAACCACTAAAATAGATATAATAGAATGTTCATGGAATTAAGATTTCTTCTTTTATTGACAGATGGCAAGAGACGGTCCAAACAAAATGATGAATCCTTTCAGTAATCCAAATGTAATGGCTCGTCTGGCAACAGATCCTCGCACTCAAGAATACATGAAGGACCCAGAATATGTCAGCATGATCAGTGAACTCTCTGCTAACCCTGAGGCCCTCGGGTATGTAGCAGGGACTGTTTTATATGTACATGCTCTCTCTCTCTCTCTCTCTCTCTGTGAGTGTGAGTGAGTGAGTGAGTGAGAGAGATTATGGCAATATCCAGATTGACTTCTTTAATTAGTTGAATTGGAACAAACCCCTGATTTCCTCCTTGTGAAATCAAGGTTTTTGGGTGTATGATTACTACTGTAATTATACACGGAGCTTGAACTAGTTCCTAATTTAGAAGTGAACCTTTTAAATACATTGTCAATGGGTATCCCATGTCGCTACTGTATAACCTGCACCAGAAGCAATACCAAAACCCGAAACATGTCTTCTTGATACAACAACTGGCTTGAAACTGGCTTGTAGTTTTAAGGTCACTGATTCATGAACAATAAGGAACATGAAACTGCCGTAACTTCTAGAATATTGAGAATTAGTTGTACTTATTTATGTATATATATTTATATATTTATATATATATATATATTATATATATATATATATATATATATATATATATATATATGTATGTTATATATATATCTATAAATTATATATAAATAATATATATATAAATATAATATAATTATGTAAAATATATAAATATACAAAATAATATATTATGTAATTATATATAAATATATATGTATGTATAATATATATATATATTATTATATATATATATATATATATATATATATTATAATATATATATTATATATATATTATATATTATATATTTTTTTTTTTTTTTTTTTTTTTTTTTTTTTTTTTGGGGGGGGGGGGTTATGTATATATAATCTAGATTACCATATAGATACTTGATTGTAGACTAGGATAGGATAGGATCAAATATTGATTAACCAACAATTCCTCTTCGGTTGTCATTGATTTTCATATTTCCTTCATTTCCTTCCTTTCAGTACAAAGTTGAATGACAAGAGAGTCTTAACCACCTTAAGTGTGCTGTTGGGAATGGATAAAGGGGGAATTCCCATGGATGAGGATGATGAGGAACCCGACCCGACCCCTCCTCCCAAGAAGACCCCGACCCCACCCCCCAAGAAGGAGGAGAAGATGGAGGTCGACAAGACACCAGAGCAGCTGCAGGTAATGTCGGATGAGGTTCTTGTGTGGTGACTCGGGGTCATGCTAGCTGGGTTTGTTTTTCCCGAGATGTTTTTGCGGAATGTCTTTATATTTTTTTTTTTTTTTTAAGTATTATTAATAGTTGTTGTATTACATATAGTTGTTATACTTTAAATTGTTAGAATAGCCATGTGAATTATATAGGGGAAAGAATACAGATCCAAAAGATTACGATGATAGTACAACGATACTGACACAACACCTATCTGCCGTAGAGGGACAGGCTGTTCCAATAAGAATGGATGTTCAGTAGTTATTGTATTGGAGTTAGTTGTGTAATTGCAAAGTTTATTTTGATCTCATTTTAATTAATTCCGTAATAGATAATGAAGACTTATCATCTCCTTGTCCCTACTATCCTCCAGGCTCTCAAGGAAAAGGATGCTGGTAATGAAGCCTACAAGAAGAAGGACTTCCAGAAGGCCCTGGAGCACTATGATAAAGCTATTGAAATTGATCCGGCTAACATGACCTTCTGAATTTTAGTTTTTGTTTTTATTTTTTTAGATTTTTATTTTATGGGAGTATGTATTTTATATTGGTTTGTATTT
>NW_028234439.1:16714740-16717240 GCF_977035675.1 Penaeus japonicus
GAGCCCCGGCATTGTGATATGCAAGGCTGGAATGCCCCCGTCGTGAGTGGGTTAACACACACTCCTTATTCATAGCACAATAAAATAGCTAGATGATCCAAAATCCCCAAATGTTATATACGTCATGACACCCGTCATTAGGCCAAAGCTCCTGCGTCATGTATGTCATGACACCCGTCCGCAATGGGTTAACTCCTTGGTGACTAAAAGTAACAAACCATGTAAGTGTAAAAATAATTTATTAAACAAAATCACAGTGGACATCCCAGTATCAACAGGTTAATGATTAATGTAAAATCTCTTACTGAATGCTTTATTGATTTTTTTTATTTCTCTCTCTCTCTTTGCAGTCACCTGAAGAATCCTGATGTTGCAGCCAAGATTCAGAAGCTTTTGCAATCAGGTCTTATTTCCATTAGGTAGACATGTTCCAGCATTTTGCATCTCTTATCAACCGAGAGTATGTCACTGACAACTTGTATTTTTTATTATTGTTATTATGATTTCTTTATTCTTTTTTATAGTCCTTTCTATTACTTGGAATTACTTTTCTTTTTTGCTGGCACGCCCCAAATAGCTGATTTTGCGGTGTTGCTGCTCTTTTTTTTTTCTGAGCAGGAATGTGTTTCAGAGTTTCAGAAATAAAGGATTGTACTTCAGAGTTGAAGCTGACTTTTTAAAAAGGAGATAGATTTAGATAGAATTAAAAGCAGTGTTGATGTTGCTCCTTTTTTTCTTTCTTTTTTTTCTTTTTTTTTCATTTTCTTTTTTCTTTCTTTTTTATTAATCTAGATATCTGTTTCTGATTAATAAACTTTAAAGATATGGATATCCCACTTTTAATTAAACTTGAATTATATTAACTATTGTTTGATTAATGCCTCTTATGTTTGAGGTAGCCAATGTCAGAACCTACTGGTATTGTAGGAAACCAACAAAGATTTCCTTTGTTAATACCTCTAACCAAGATGTATGTATGTACTGTGTCAGTGGATGTATCTTATATGTGTTGTAAGGGATTTGTGACAGTCTCCTTGACAAGGCATTAGTTATGTTAGGGTAAGAATGGTAGATCTTGGCAAATCAGATCTTAATCATTGTATTCTCATGTCCTAAAAACAAAAACAAAAAAAAAACAGTTGTTCGGAAGCCTCGGCAAAGCTTTTGGCAAATGAACACGAGGAAAATGCTTTTTTTATACTTAAGTGCAGTCTAGTGCTTTAGTTCCTTTTAAGTCACTAATGCTTGATTTTGATGAAGTGACAAGAAAGTGACTGGCTTGAGTGTTGATCTGAAGTCCTGATCATTTCTCTCCCAAGCCTGGAAACTTTCACTCTCTTGTTCGGGTACATTTACTTGTAAAGCTCAATATAATGTCTGTCTGAAGAGGAAAGCAGGTATAAACACCTAGACTAAAAACCTCATATCCTTGTTCCTTGAAAATGTCTTAGGTTTTTAAGATTTTGTCAAATAGGAAGATAAATCTGATTTAAATCACTTTCTGAGAGACAACTCATAGTTAGTAACAGATGTTAGATATTCAATGACTACAGTTTATGATTGATAAATAAGAGATCAGCTGTTGGACCAGAATGGAAAAGGACACTTTCAAAAAGGAGATAATATTTAGAAGTCTAGAATGTCCAGTCAGGTGCTCAGTAGCCGACTGAACTTGGATACAGTTAGTGTTAGGATCCCAGTCATATGTGTTGGCCCAGAGTCATTTGGTGTTGAAAGACAGTATCACTTCTCATGTCTTTTAGTCTGGATCCCAGTAATTAGGATAACTAATATTCTGTGATCCTTAAATACAATATTTTTTTTTTTTATCCACTCTGAACTTGTAAGATAGGTTCTGTGAAATACAAAGGATTGTTAATATTCATAAGTACAATGCATTTCTATCAACCACTCACCATCATAATTCACAGCTGAGGTCAAGTGTACCAGCATATCTTGTACAGTGTTCATGTTCTGGTAACATTAAAGAGCATCATAGACAATATAATAATTGATATGAAAGAATGAAGAACTTGAAAAAAAATTATATATATATATATAGCTGACATCTCTCATGATTTCATTTTTAAACATTAATTTCACTTTGATTTTTTCCTATGTTAGGAAGAAGTATGCTATGTGATTCCTCATAGGCATTTCTTGTGTGATATTTATATGAGAGTAAATATGAGCCTGAAATTTTATGAGTTTTATTTACCTATGAGTAAAAACGACAAATGATAGGCAATTTTGAAGTAATTGACTTTCGAGATTACATATATTTGCCTGAGAGGTAATTATTATTTTAGATTGAGTACTATATTACTCAGAGCTGCTGAGAGGGAAGCCACTCCCTAAGGTGTCCCACACAAGTTAGGAATGTTGACTCCTTGCTTATAAATATGATTGCAAGTGCAAATATGATGTTACTCTGTAATTTGGCTCATGATGTGAATGCTTTTTTTTAATTTCTTTTGTTTTCTTTCTCTTTCCAAATGTT
>NW_028234439.1:16734740-16737240 GCF_977035675.1 Penaeus japonicus
AACTCATGATTGCATGTTGAAGTTTGTGATACATTTAGAAGGTCAACTTGTGGATTGGTTTGTTCACTTGTCTTGAGATAAAGAAGAGGAAAATAGTTCTTCAGTAGGGTTATTGAGAAATATGGGATTGGATTGGATTTTGAATTGTGGTTTGCCTTTTTCTGTAAGGTTAAAAATATTGCTCATGAGAATAGGTTTGGAATCTGAGAAATGAAAGGCATTTTGAACATTTTTGATGACAGGCTGTGATAATATCTCACTTTGTTTCTCGTGATGATGATAGTCTTTGTAGGCGTAATTTGCATTTGTTTTGCTTTTGTCTTAGGGTTGACAGGGAGTTTTGTGTTTTGTACGTGAGACAAGTCGGCTACAAAATACCATGTTTATGATACTCGCTGAGATGTTTGTGTGAGTTTTGCAAGACGAAAAGGTTGATAGGATTTCTTTATCCGCCACAAATGCGTGGAAGCTATGTTAAAAAGTAGGTTACAAAACTAGGGCTTGGAACACTTTTATAACAATTTGAATAACTTTACGATGGTATGAAAGCACTTCAGCATCACTTTAGAACTATTAAATATGTCTGTTCAGAGTTTTTAGTTTTATATTTGTTTTGGAATGATTAATAGATTAAGTAAATCAACAGTGTGTTGCCCATTTTGAAAGTCAGTGTTTACGTCACCCTTTTAATGGTTGTTGGAGTATCATTGATACTGCATTAATTATGATAATAAGATATCAGTTATCATATATGCATGCATTTTATATCACAGTATTGATCTGTGCATTAGTCATGCATTTCCATGTATGTTTTAGAACCAAGAGCAGCAAAAGTTATGAAGATTTTACAAACTGAGAAAGTGAATGAATGACCCCTGAATGAAAATAATTTTATATGACAGTAGAATAGTTTATGCATTACAGAATTAATTATCTTTATTGGTATAGCTGGGTGTAGAATAGTCTCAATTAAAATTACGTGAAGTGATATAAGGATTAAAGTGTAGATTGACACATCTTATAATGTTGATAAGATTGAATGCTAGATATGTTTGCTAAATGTAGATTTTGTCGTATTTTCTATACTTTTACCAAACGGTTGTTCTCGGTGGGAAGCCCAGGTCGTTTTTTTTTTTATATATACTATTGAAAATGTCCAATTGTGTGAACTAAAAAATACAATATAAAGCAACGGCACTGAAACAAAACCCTATTGATATATGTTTGAAATGATTTTCTTAATATTGTAATAGTTTGAGGTTGAGAAGGAAAATAGTAATAGTTTTAGTAATACAATATTAAAATATTTTATTTATCATTTTCTGAATTATAGTGTGAACAGTACCAGTAGGGAAACATAAAAAACTACTGACCTAATTAACATAATGTCAGGAAATTGTACAGAAAGTGATCAGCAGACAAATAGATAAACCAAGACAATGTGGTGGTAGAATTCATGCTAAACAAATCCTTTTATATTATTATTATTTTTTTTATTATTTTTTTTTTTATCAGGAAACTTACTCAACTGCAGGAATATTATCACTATGTATTCTGGTTTTGTGTTATATTATAATGTCAAGTAAAATCTAAAAGTCATATTATGAGTGGGTGAAGGTATTCATTCCCATACTTATATGTATTGGGTTAATTGTGTTTGTTTATTTGTGCATGGGAGTATTAACCCTTCCAAGTTGAGCTGCGTCATAAGATGTTCAACCTGAGGTTGTACAGCTTAAGATGTGTGTTTGCTATTACTTTCTAGATATACAGTTTGATATGTTAGTCTTTACGATACTAATTAGCATTATTAATTATCATTTGGTATGCTGCCGCTAACTATACAACTCCAGGATTCAACCCTGTGAAAATGTCTGTCATTGAAGTGTAAATGTGCGTTTGTGCATGTGTATGTACAGTATGTTTGTATGTATGTTCTATATATTTTTTGTGCTTGTGTGCTTTGCTGCATGTAAGGGATTTTGTGCTTTCTTTTCACTTTGTTTATCATTGAAGAACTTGCATTTGTATGCATTTTTTCAATCAACATTGCATTGCACATACACAATTTTTGTGCTTAGTGTGCATTTACCTCTTTACGTCACTGGTAAACTTTTTATAGCTATACAGAAATAATTCTGTAATAACATTAATTAATTATACAAGGAAAATTAAACATTAACTGATTAAAAGTATATAAGAAAAATGGATACGGGATTTATTGAGCAACATTACAATGGCATTGAGTGAAATGATGTGGGTTTTAGAGTTGGTGCTGCTTCAGGAAGTCATATGGTATTTTGTGCTTGTTTTTTAAGTATTTGGTAGACATTTCCTGTTTTTTTCCTTTCTTTTAGTTCATTTATTTGTTGTGACACTTTGTTTTCAAAATGATAGGATTTTTAGTTATTGCTCGTGCTCGTAGTTGGTTCCTTTATTTCGTTGGCTTTATGATATTGAGGTACATCCTGTCAGATTTCTATGATTTGCTTTGACTTTG
>NW_028234439.1:16739740-16742240 GCF_977035675.1 Penaeus japonicus
ATATATGAAATATTAGGAGAATGATACTAATTAGTATTTGATATGAAGCATTAATTACACAATGAAGGAATAACTAGCTACTATTTTAAACCAAAAAATGCTGTGTGAAAGTAATCCAACACCGCGAAAAATACCTGTAGGAAACGTCAAATAATAT
The DNA here is from genome assembly GCF_977035675.1 of Penaeus japonicus. Classification (NCBI taxonomy): domain Eukaryota; kingdom Metazoa; phylum Arthropoda; class Malacostraca; order Decapoda; family Penaeidae; genus Penaeus; species Penaeus japonicus. Next base: position 16,739,898 of record NW_028234439.1, read on the forward strand.
CAGTGATGACGATAGAAGCCTCCTTTGTAGTCAATTACTTCCATTTACAAGTTATTGCACATTGAAAAGGACCCAAGTTGAAAGCTGATTAACCAAGATTAAAGATGGAAAGAATTACAAAGAAATTTAGAAAAAATCTGATAGCCCAATTATCCAGATAGACTGTATTTACCTGTGTAATGTAACTTTTGTTTTGTTTGTTATTTTGATAGATTATTCAAGGTTACCACATATTTTGCATTAGATCTGATCTCAGTCTTCAAGTATGAAATATATTGATTAAAGGGTAATTATGCATTTCATCGTCTTTCATAGTTGCAGTTACAGATTTTGTCGTAGATAAATATAATTTTTATTTGAATTATTATTTAAAGTATTTCGAACTATGTCAGGTAATCAAGGTAGTCCCAAGATTGATATTGAATTGCAAACTCAGCTAAGAATTAGTAAGACTAAGATAGAAAGTCTGTTGTGTGAAATGTGCTTACTTTGAGAACAGACTTTGCAAGTTGAGCATCAAAGAAGTGCAACATCAAATTTGGCCATTTCATTAGTACTGATGTATATTCAAATGCTGTAGTTTCAATCAGATTTAATAATTTTGGATTTGAATATTTATATAGATGGATGGCTTTATAAAGATTTGCATGCAGTGAATTGCACAGTAGGTTTTATCTTCGTATTCACTAATTAGATAGAAGAGAGGGAATGTATTCAGGAAAATAACTTGTCTGTTGCATTGCCATGGAAACCTAATGTTGTGTAGCATTGTCTAAAAGTTGTTTCTTGAAAGTCAGTTGTGTGTTTTGATTGTGACTTATTGTGATATTGTTTTCATTTTGTTTATTTATTTATTTTTTTTTTTTTCTTGTCTTTTGCTTTGTTGTTTTGTAAGTAGAATGAAATTATGTTTAATTGTTAGAGTCCATGTCACAAAGGAAGAAAAATATATTTATATTGATTAAGAAGAAGAATAGTTTGAATTAGATGTTATGCCCATAGAATGAAAAAACTCAAGCTTTACATTGGTAATGTTGTTCTACATCAATAGGTTTTTGAGAATTGCCATTAGTCATGATTTTTTTTCCTGATATATGGCCATTTTCCTCATTTGGTAGACTGCTACCAAGAGTGAAAGATGGCAAAAGTAGTTTTACCATTATTGTTTTCCATTTGTTTATTAATGATTTTATAGTCTCCCTTATTTTTCCATTGGGTGGGCACACATTCCACGGCATTGTTGTATTCAGGTCTATGTTGTACATAGGATAAACGATGACGAAAGTCGTTTTACCTGCTTTATGTTTCCTTCCATAATTTACATGTACAGAAAGCAATGAACATTCCTATCCTTTAGGGATAAATTACAACTGTTATAATATTTAATGCTAAAAATACCAGTATGGCTGATTAGGGGTTAATTACAAGTGTTATGATATTTAATGCTAAAAATACCAGTATGGCTGATTAAAAGTGCATACACACACTTGGTGTCACTGCTGTCAACAATCTCAGGATTTTATGCTTATTTACAAACCTGTTGACTAAGAATCTGATAACAAATATGTTTGTTAACCCATATGTGAAGGGCGTTTTTGTGGGGTCGAATAATTTTTGTAGTCCATTTTTCCGTTTGTTGAAATTCCAAGCTATTTGTCCCTCTAGTTATGGTAACCTATTATACCAAACGCAAATTACTTTGCTAGTGTATCGTATTTAGACTCGTATTTCATACCCTCAGTCTGGAAAATAATAGAAAACACGCATCATAGGATGATTTCCAGCCTGTCTCGAAAGGGTTAATGGGCCAAAGGCAACGGGCCATCCCGTCGCATCATCCTTTTTAGAATGGATGTTACTCGATGGACATACATCCAATTTTTGGATTTAGTAACGGGCTATGGTTGATTTTCTCCTTTTTTTTTTCACATTATTCCAGAGAAGAATAGAAAACTTGGACATTTTGGAATTAGAATTATTGATTAATTGCAGATATCGAGTTATGAGCCTCGTATTATGAAACACTTTGACTTATTACAAAACTGATGGTATTAAAGTACTCTATATGAATTTCTTGCCCCAAGGACTAGCATCATCTCACATGATATATTCTGCAAGGGATTTTACTTGTATCAAAACCTTGTCAACACTAGAATTTGAAATTGATTGCATGATTTCGGAGATATTTTGTATTTTATTGATATTCCCCCAAGTTCTCCATTGGTAGGAAGATACTAGTAGATCAGAATATTAGGTGTAAACCTGATTTATTTCACGGTGAAAGGGAAATCTGTAGATATAGGTTTGTGGGACGGGTTTTCAGCTCGGATTCTCACTGTGCCA
>NW_028234439.1:16744740-16759740 GCF_977035675.1 Penaeus japonicus
TGACTTCTGACTTTTTCGCTCGAACGTCACAGCTGCGTTCGTGTTCGTGTCTTGGGTCTCTTGTATAGGGAGGAGAATGGAGGGTGAAGGGAGAGGGAGGGAGGGAAAAAGGGAAGGAGGGAAAGATAAAGAGGGAGAAGGGGTGAGGGTGAAGGCGAGAAGGGGCGAGAGTGAGATATTCTGATAGGGCTAGATGGAATGAGAGAGAAGGAGAAAGAAAGAAAAGAAAAGAAAACGAAAGAAAAATAGAGAGATCGAGAAAAAAGATAGGGCTAGATGGAATGACATAGAAGGAAAAAGAAAGAAAAAACAAAGAAAACGAAAAAGAAAAAGATAATAAACAAGACAGAAACAGTCCAAAGGATGAGAGGGGAAAAAAAAGGATTACCTAGTTATCCTCAGGAGAAGGCGTCGACAGGTCGGGAGGTGCGAGGGGGAGGGGGGGGGGAGGCAAGCATCATCTAGGGGGATGTGTTTGCCCATTAGACGCCGGGGGATTGGCGTAACGAGATCATGAATAAAAGAATGCGTGTGAGTAATATTTGTGGTTGTGCTTGTGTGTGTGTGTGTGTGTGTGTGTGTGTGTGTGTGTGTGTGTGTGTGTGTGTGTGTGTGTGTGTGTGTGAGTGAGTGAGTGAGTGAGTGAGTGAGTGAGTGAGTGAGTGAGAGAGAAAGAGAGAGAGAGAGAGAGAGAGAGAGAGAGAGAGAGAGAGAGAGAGAGAGAGAGAGAGAGAGAGAGAGAGAGAGAGGGGGGAGAGTGTGTGAGTGCGAGTGCGTCCGTCCGTTCGTTGTGTAGGTGGTCGCTATCGAATTGGTGTGGGTTGCTGTTATTGTTAGAGATGAGTAGAGGGAGATGGGGAAATGGATAAGAATGGGAGAGTGAGGGAGGGAAAGAGAGGAGTGACGGGGGATAGAAAGAGACCGGGAGTGGCTGTAGAAGAGAAAGAGCGAGAGAGAGAGAGAGAGAGAGAGAGAGAGAGAGAGAGAGAGAGAGAGAGAGAGAGAGAGAGAGAGAGAGAGAGAGAGAGAGAGAGAGAGAAAGAGAGACTGTTTACTTAATCCCAGCTGGTGTAATGCTGATGCTGCCGGCTGGTGTGGGAGAGAGGGAGCTCCGTGCCGCCTGCGAGCTCCGTCTCCTGAGTGATTCTAGTTGATCAAGCAAGGAGGGACACGCGCGTGCCAGGACAGTTAGTCGTTCCTCCTCGCTCTGCAGAGGTGTTGGTACCACTGGCTGGGGAGACGCGACGCCCTGCTGATTGTATCCAGCGACGATGCACACCTTCCCCCGGGGGTTTTCATCTCGCAAACACTGTCCTGTTTTCTCTCATCTCCTCTCCTCTCCTCTGCTCTCATACTCCTCTATCCTCCCTCTCCCCCTTCCTCACCCCACCTCTCCCCACCTCCCCTCCCCTCCCCCATCTACCCCAAGCCCCCCCATGGCATCGACCGGAAGTCGGGCTCTTGTTGTCGGATCGAGGAGGGACACGAACCTCATAAAAAGTCCCGTCCAGCGTTGTGTATTAACCCCCACCCCCACCCCCTCCCGCCCCACCTTCCCTCATTCTTCCTCCGTACCGCTTTTTGAGGTCCTGTTTTATGCGCCGTCTCTATCGGACTCAATAGCTCGAGACACGCCCTCTCTCTCCCTCTCCCTCTCTCTCCCTCTCCCTCTCTCTGCTCTGTCGCGGTAGTTGAACGCGATGTGTGTTTCTTGTAGGAACAGGAAGCACGTCATGCGCTTACATGGTTTGGTAAACGCATGATGAATTGTATGTCGGGGGTGTTTGTTGCATGTATTTATTTGGCTGTGCATTGTTTGTACCTGTCCTCTGATTGTGATGGGGGTCGTTGTTATGTTCGTTGGTCGGTCGGAGCGTGTGCAGTTGGTGTTATCGGTCTGTCGGTAAGGCAGTTGTTAGACTTGACATTTGCAATTCGCGTTTAATTTGCCAGGCACTTGCCAGGTGAATAATTAGACGGGCAAGGCCATTTTGATGTCAGGCGTTGTTGCAGCGAGGCGTTAAATGAAGATTTGCAATCCGCTTTACCGACCTTGCATTTTTTTTCTTCTTCTTCTAAATAACACATGATATGCTCTTGCTGAATATGCCGCCACCGAAAGTCCTACGCTGCGTGAATTCATATATACAAGCAGCCAGCATTCGTGGGGGGGGGGGATGGGCGGCATTTGTCCTGTTAGCATTTGTACCTCGTTCTTTTGTTTGGAGGAATACAGCCTGCAACAAAATGCCGGCGATGGTAAACGAAGAGTGATATTTAGTCAGCCGTTTCCCAGAAGGCAAACACACCCCCGATCAGCGGAATACGAACGCGAGCCGCAGGTGTAGCAGGCAAGAGAAAGTCCGGGCTCGCAACGCACGCCACGTGGTAAGGAAGCACGTGCGGTAACATCGCTCATAGGCCAACGTGCAGGTGTACCGGCGGGTTGCAGGAGGGGGGAGTGGCCTCTCCTGGTGTCGCAATGTGTATGTGCGTTTCTGCATGTAAATGAAGGGATTTCGTATTGCCGTCTCGTACCAGTAAGAAGCAGAGGGGGGTGGGTGGGGAGGGACGAGGGGGAGAAGGAGGGAGGGAGGGAGGGAGGACGGCATGGAGAGAGGGGTAAAAGAAGGGGTTAGGGGGCGAGAGAGGGGCGTCACAGAAAAGAAACTTGCCTTGCATGTCTTGGGTGTCAAGTATGGTTGGAGTCTTGGGCCGATAACCACAAGATGGAAATCGTCTTGTTCGGCCGTGTGTGTGTGTGTGTGTGTGGGACGCGACGCAGGCGCGTGACTCGTAACTGCAGCGAAAGGATTGTTGTCGCCGACGGTGCTACGGACTTGGGATTGTGAAATGAATGGGAGTTGGGTCGCAGAGGTGGTTTTCTTTGTATCAGTGACGCTAACGGGACTTTGGGCTTTGTTGATATAGGAAAGTAGGTCATTTTGTGGTACTTGGATGGTAGTTTATGTATGATTTTAGTTTTATGGCGTTAGATAAGTTCAAGTGTGGGGGGGGGATACTATACATCACCAGAAAACACTTGTGCTTAGGCGAGGAGACAGCACGGTGTTTCGTTCTTTACACTAAGATTATTCCGATAGTTTATATACTCATGAATAATCTAGTATATTAATAATACAGTAATAAAAAAAAAATAGGTCATAATGATATATTCATACTCATCGAGCCGAATGACACAGAACCGTTTGGCAGAATTGATCAGGTTTTGTTAGAGGTATTGATTCTGTTCCTTCATTCAACCGAGGGTTTCTTATGAGGCTGGGTGAAGCTATGCTTGCCTTGGAGCAGCAGTTAAAGGACGTGGTCAGCACCTGAATGAGACGTTGAGTGATCAATGAGCAACTACGTTTTCTACCCGGTCGCTGTGGCCTCACCAGCTGTGCTTGGACGGCTCACGGTGTCCAGAAACGTGTTTGATACACGATTGTTGTCTAGGGAGATCTAGGTCGTTTCAGCGGTGTGGGAGACTTTTTTTATTTCTCTTTTCTTGTCGAAGAATGGAAAGTACGAGAGAAAGGCCGAGTTACCCCTGTCATATGGGTTACGAATCACATTTTCTCCGGCGCGAGTGAGTCTCGTGTCCGTTTTCTGTGAGGACCGGTCGCGTTTTCGTTGCTATGTTGAGGCAAAATGATAATAATCGAGGTGTGTTTATGCAGTCTGCTTTGTTGGTTTGTTGAGCGTAGCGCAGGACGTGTCCAGCTGACCACTGGCGTTTAGGCAATACCTGAAGAGCTAAATTTAAATGGAGAAAAATGCTATGGAAGAGAAACAAGTTTGATACATGATACGACCTTTATCTGCTCTGGTGAACACACGTCTGAACACGTGTGTGTGTGTGTGTGTGTGTGTGTGTGTGTGTGTGTGTGTGTGTGTGTGTGTGTGTGTGTGTGTGTGTGTGTGTGTGTGTGTGTGTGTGTGTGCAATAGAGAGAGTAAAAGATGTACACTTAGAATAGACCAGATCTGAGGCCGGCCCTTGGACCGTATCAGTACACGCACTGTTGTCATCACAGGAAGGAAAATCCTGAGATATCCTAGATCCTGTCTGAAGGTCAGAGTGCGTGTTAGCTTGTTTATCGTTCTGCTCGTGTGCATGGTCAGAGTGGGCATTGATGTGGCATGTATTTTGGGCTTGCACGCAGAAGGATCTCTCTCTCATCTCTTCTCTCTCCCTTTCTCACTCCCTACCCCCCCCTCTCTCACTCTCTCTCTCCCTCTCCTCCCTCTCCCTCTCCCTCTCCTCTCTCTATCTATCTCTATCTCTCGATCTTGCATTGGAAGCCTGTTCCGGCTGTTTTTTTTTTCTTCCTTTTACATGTGTACTTTTTGTTTATGCATTTCATTTAGTTTTTTTTTCCATCCATTTGTGTTTTTTTCATGTATTTTTTTCAGCTTGTCCATCGTCAGATTCTTGTCTTTCTACTTTTTAATGTTCTCTATCTTCTCGTCAGTGTTCGGTAGCTTTTCTAAAATAGAAAAAAATAGATATGAATCGCCCTTGATTTTTACATCACAATTTTTATTCGGTATTATATGTTGGTGAAAATTAAGCCAAAAATACACGATGTGTCGAAAAGTGGCGTCCGCGTCCGTAGACTTTTGGAGTATTTGATAGTTGCTTCTGGAACAGGTTTAGGGGATGATGGGGGGGGGGGGCGCATAGGTAATAGCGTCGTAGAGTGGAGCTTTGTTTACTAATTAATTTTCTCTTGCCTGACTTTCCTCTCTCTCTCTCTCTCTCTCTCTCTCTCTCTCTCTCTCTCTCTCTCTCTCTCTCTCTCTCTCTCTCTCTCTCTCTCTCTCTGGGACAAAAAGAGAAGGAGAGAGAGATACAAAAAGGAAAGGAAGAGAAGGAGAGAGAGAGAGAGAGAGGAATGAAAAGGAGAGAAAGGGAAAGGAAGAGGAAAGAGACAGGGAAAGGACGAGAAGGAGTGAGAGAGAGAAAGAGAGAAAGAAGGAAAGGAAGAGGGTTGGAGGAAGGAAGGAAGGGCATGGAGAGAGAGAGAGAGAGAGAGAGAGAGAGAGAGAGAGAGAGAGAGAGAGAGAGAGAGAGAGAGAGAGAGAGAGAGAGAGAGAGAGAGAGAGAGAGAGAGAGAGAGAGAGACCTGTTTGCAGCACCAGTTTCGGCATGTGTTAACGGTAGGATTTCCTCTTCGAGACTGCCGGCGAGTCGAGTTGCCAAGTGATCTTTAAACGCGTGCTTTATTTTTGGTTCTATTGGGTTCGCATTTATCTCATCTCTCTCGTTTTTTTTCGCGTGTTGAAATGAGAGAGAAAAGGTTGTTTGTGATGCATATGACTCTTGGGAGGGAGGGAAAGAGTGAGTAAGAGTGACTGAAAGAGTGGGTGACTGAAAGAGTGGGTGACTGAAAGAGTGAGAGACTGAAGGAAGAGAGAGAGAGAGAGAGAGAGAGAGAGAGAGAGAGAGAGAGAGAGAGAGAGAGAGAGAGAGAGAGAGAGAGAGAGAGAGAGAGAGAGAGAGAGAGAGAGAGAAGAGAAAGAGAGAAAGAAGAGATAGATAGATAGAGAGAGAGAAATAGAGATAGAGATAGAGAATAGGTACATGCAATGCACACGCGCACGCACCTCCACTTAAGCGAGGCAGTCAGAAGTCGCCATTTCTTATTAATGAGCTGTGATCAGGAGCGCAACACAGGGGGAGCGTAACGCCCGTCACACCACGCCGACACGGAGACGGGGCTTCCTGCCTCCCTCCTTCCCTTCCTTCCCTCCTCTTTCCCTGCTTCACCTTGCTTCGTTTCCTTCCCTCCTTCCCGGCTTCCCCTTCCCTTCCCTTCCCTTCCTTCCCTCCTCTTTCCCTGCTTCACCTTGCTTCACTTCCTTCCCTCCTCTTTCCCTGCTTCACCTTGTTTCATTTCCTTCCCTCCTCTTTCCCTGCTTCACCTTGTTTCATTTCCTTCCCTCCTCTTTCCCTGCTTCACCTTGTTTCATTTCCTTCCCTCCTATTTCCCTGCTTCACCTTGCTTCGTTTCCTTCCCTCCTTCCCGGCTTCCCCTTCCCTTCCCTTCCCTTCCTTCCCTCCTCTTTCCCTGCTTCACCTTGCTTCACTTCCTTCCCTCCTCTTTCCCTGCTTCACCTTGCTTCACTTCCTTCCCTCCTCTTTCCCTGCTTCACCTTGTTTCATTTCCTTCCCTCCTCTTTCCCTGCTTCACCTTGTTTCATTTCCTTCCCTCCTCTTTCCCTGCTTCACCTTGTTTCATTTCCTTCCCTCCTCTTTCCCTGCTTCACCTTGTTTCATTTCCTTCCCTCCTCTTTCCCTGCTTCACCTTGTTTCCTTTCCTTCCCTCCTCTTTCCCTGCTACCCCTTGCTTCGTTTCCTTCCTTCCTTCCCAGCTTCCCCTTCCCTTCCTTTCCTTTCCTTTCCTTCCCTCCTCTTTCCCTGCTTCACCTTGCTTCCCTTCCTCCTCCCCTGCTTCACCTTGCTTCCCTTCCTCCTCCCCTGCTTCACCTTGCTTCACTTCCTTCCCTCCTCTTTCCCTGCTTCACCTTGTTTCATTTCCTTCCCTCCTATTTCCCTGCTTCACCTTGCTTCGTTTCCTTCCCTCCTTCCCGGCTTCCCCTTCCCTTCCCTTCCCTTCCTTCCCTCCTCTTTCCCTGCTTCACCTTGCTTCCCTTCCTTCCCTCCTCTTTCCCTGCTTCACCTTGCTTCACTTCCTTCCCTCCTCTTTCCCTGCTTCACCTTGTTTCATTTCCTTCCCTCCTCTTTCCCTGCTTCACCTTGTTTCATTTCCTTCCCTCCTCTTTCCCTGCTTCACCTTGTTTCATTTCCTTCCCTCCTCTTTCCCTGCTTCACCTTGTTTCATTTCCTTCCCTCCTATTTCCCTGCTACCCCTTGCTTCGTTTCCTTCCCGCCTTCACCTTCCCTTCCCTTCCTTCCCTCCCCTTCCTTCCCTCCTCTTTCCCTGCTTCACCTTGTTTCATTTCCTTCCCTCCTATTTCCCTGCTACCCCTTGCTTCGTTTCCTTCCCTCCTTCCCGCCTTCACCTTCCCTTCCCTTCCTTCCCTCCTCTTTCCCTGCTACCCCTTGCTTCGTTTCCTTCCCTCCTCTTTCCCTGCTACCCCTTGCTTCGTTTCCTTCCCTCTTTCCCGCCTTCACCTTCACTTCCTTCCCTCCTCTTTCCCTGCTTCTCCTTGCTTCACTTCCTCTCCTGTTTGTCTTTGCTTACTTCCTTCCCTCCTCTCCCTCGTCCTCCTTCCCCTCCCTCCCCCCTCCTTCTCTCCTTCCCCTCTCATTCCTCCATCCACCTATGTCCCTCCCTTCCTCCCTCCCTCCCTCCTTCCCTACTTCCTTTACTCACTCACTCCCTCCTCTCCTCCTCTCCTTCCCCTCCCTCTCCCCTCTCATTCCTCCATCCACCTATGTCCCTCCCTCCTTCCCTCCCCCTTTCCCCCTCCCCCCAGTCTACAACCCAACTCCCTCCCTCTTTATCGTTCTCTCCTCCCTGGGATTGGTGAGCTGACTGGTTCGATGAGGAACTGGTCGGATTGCAAGGCCGAGATGTCGAGTTGATTTTTGGAAGCTGAGGTGCATTGCAATTGTTAGTGACATTGATGGTGATGATTTGTATTTTATATATGTTTTTTTTTTTTGGGGTGATTTTCGATGCTATATATGATGGGAATGGTAATATAGATGGTATTGGAGAAAGTGATACAAGGTTCAGAATAAAGGGAGAGGAAGAGGGAGAGGGAAAGGGAAAGGGAGAGGGAAAGGAAGAGGGAGAGAGAGAGAGAGAGAGAGAGAGAGAGAGAGAGAGAGAGAGAGAGAGAGAGAGAGAGAGAGAGAGAGAGAAAGACATAGTTGAGAGTTAAAAGGATAAGTGACACAGAAGTTGGAAAGAAGAGAGAGAGAGACAGACAGACAGACAGACAGCCATGCAGACAGTGTTGCAGAGCTCGGAGGCAAACCGGGAGCTTGACAGACTCGAGCCAGGACGAGCGTCACGCCACGATGCAACAATTGTTAGATGTTTCCTGTTGTCGGGACTCGCACGTGTAATATAAATGTGTGATTAGTTTATGTAGAGTATGAAAGATAAGTGGGAGAGAAGGAGAGAGAGAGAGGGAGGGAGAGAGAGAGAGAGAGAGAGAGAGAGAGAGAGAGAGAGAGAGAGAGAGAGAGAGAGAGAGAGAGAGAGAGAGAGAGAGAGAGAGAGAGCGAGCGAGCCAGTGAATAAGAGAGAGAGAGACAGAGACAGACAGACAGACAGTGAATGAGAGAGAGAGAGAGAGAGAGCCAGTGAATGAAAAAGAGAGAGCCAGTGAATAAGAGAGAGAGAGAGAGAGAGAGAGAGCCAGAGCCAGAGCCAGAGCCAGAGCCAGAGCTAGTGAATGAGAGAGAGAGAGAGAGAGAGAGCCAGAGCCAGTGAATGAGAGACAGAGAGACCCAGAGCCAGTGAATGAGAGAGAGCCAGAGAATGAGAAAGAGAGAGACCGAGACCGAGTGAGAGACAGAGAGAAAGAGAGACACAGGGGAGAGAGAGAGAGAGAGAGAGAGAGAGAGAGAGAGAGAGAGAGAGAGAGAGAGAGAGAGAGAGAGAGAGAGAGAGAGAGAGAGAGAGAGAGAATTATATTCTTCATCGCGGCAATGCAATGGCTGCGACGTGTGTAAGCGTGGCCAGCGCCGTGCGTAGTAGTGGCTCTTTCCACGCCATTGAGCCATAGCGGAGGCGCTCGCAAAGGCTGCATTTCATTTGCGTTTAATCTCCGTGGGAGGCGGATAATTATGATTGCCCTCCACTTGCTCTCATTTCCCTTTTCCTTGCCTCCCCCCACCCCCTTTTTTAATCGCTCTTCTTTTTTCTCTTTGCTTCGCTTTGCTCTCTCTTCTTTCTTCTCTCTGCTTCGCTTTGCTCTCTCTTCTCTTTCTCTCTCTCTTCTCTTTCTCTCTCTCTCTCTCTCTCTCTCTCTCTCTCTCTCTCTCTCTCTCTCTCTCTCTCTCTCTCTCTCTCTCTCTCTCTCTCTCTTCTCTCTCTCTCTCTCTCTTCTCTTTCTCTCTCTCTCTTCTCTTTCTCTCTCTCTCTTCTCTTTCTCTCTCTCTCCTCTTTCTCTCTCTCTTCTCTTTCTCTCCCTCTTCTCTTTCTCTCCCTCTTCTCTTTCTCTCCCTCTTCTCTTTCTCTCCCTTTTCTCTTTCTCTCTCCCTCTCTCCCCCCCTCCCTTCCTCCCTCCCTCCCTCCCTCCCTCCCTTCCCTCCCTCCCTCCTCCTCTCCTCTACCTCCTCTTCCTCTCTCTACCTCCTCTCTCTCTCTCCTCCCCCCCTCCCTCTCTCTCTCTCTCTCTCCCTCCCTCCCTCCCTCCCTCCCTCTCTCTCAATCATCGGTCACCTCTTTACTTTTGTCTCTCTTCTCCCCCCCTCTCCCCTTCTCCCTCCCCTCCTCCCCTCCTCTCCTCCCCTCCTCCCCTCCTCCCCTCCTCCTCTCCTCCCTCTCGCTTTCCATCCTCTTTGAGTCTGTCCATTCCTTTTCTCGAATCCGCCATTCCCACGGAAGAAAAAGGCATGAGGCGGAAAGAAGGGGTTATGTAACATTAGGCCTAAATTTGGGCGTTTTTTTCTTTTCTTCTTTGTATGTTTTTCCACTTGTTGCGGATAAAGGGTGGACGACCTCTTTTTTTTTCTTTCTTTTGTTCTTTTTTTTCTTGGTCTTTTGTACTTATTTTTTTCTTTCCTTTTTTCCTTTCCTTCCTCCTTATTCTTTATTTATTGTTAGTAGTTTTTGTATTATCAATATTATTTGTATTATTATTATTATTCTCCTCCTTTTTCTTCTTCTTCTTTTCTTCCTCCTCCTTTTCTTTCTCCTCCCCCTCCTCCTCCTCCTCCTCTTTCTCTCCTCCTCCCCCTCCTCCTCCTCCTCCTCCTCCTCCCCCTCCTCCTCCTCCTCCTCCTCCTCCTCTTTCTCTTCCCTTCCTCCTCCTCCTCCTTCCTCCCCCCCTATTCCTCCTCCTCCCCTCCCTTCCACCTTGCCTTCCAAGATGATAACAAGGCTCTCTATACACCACTTGCTCTGAGTAAGAAAAATGTAGTTCTATTACTTGCAAACTAGTAGGGGTCACAATGGAGGCTACCGGTACTACTGGTACTACTGGTACTACTGGTACTACTACCACCACCGCTGCGTTGAATGATAATGGTACCAGCATCAGAATGTGGTCTCATGCTACTGTTGTTACTGTTATTGAAGCCTTTTGGTGGTGGCGTTGAGTGTTGTTGCTTCTATGTCTGTTGGTCTGGTGAGTTTATTGTTGTTGTTGTTGTTGTTGTTATAGTTGTTATTATTATCAGTAGAAGTATTATTATTATTATTGTTGTTATTGATTTTGTTGTTATATTTTATTATTGTTATTATTATTATTATTGTTGTTATTATTATTGTTATAGTTGTTATTATTGTTGTTTTTGTTGTTTTCATTATTACTTTTATTGGTTTTATTGTTACGATAACAGCACTAATTATTATCATTATTATTATCGTTGTTGCTATTGTTTTAGCATTCCTGTTTGTCTTTATTTGTATTATCATTGTTACTACTATTATGACTATCGATTCTTCCCGTGTATTTTTATCACTACTATTATCACTTGATATCCCATCTGCCTCTACCATGACCATTGTCTTTTTTAAAGTAATGGTAATGATAATGATAGTTTTGCTTATTATTATTATTATTATTATTATTATTATTGCTACTTCTGTTATTATTGCTACTACTGCTACTATTGCTATTGCTACTTAACTGCTATTAGTCCAACTATTAATAATGTTATTATTATTACTGTTGTTATTATCACCAATGTTTTATTGATATTATTATTGTTATGATTTTTATTAACATAATTATTGTTAGTACGTTTTTCTTTTTATCTCGATGATTATTACGATCAGTGTTAATAGTATAAAAAAAAGCATTACCATCAATCATCGGCAAAAAGGGGGCCTTGCAATTTTACGCAGGGTGCCAGTGAAAGTGAAGGGGGTGACAGGGGGTCCGAGAGATTCCCAGGCTCGGAGTCAAGGACATGTCTATGACAGACACTATGCAAACTCCTCCTTCACTCCCGTTTCCTGAGGTGTTGTAGCCTGTGAAGGGACATGGGTGCTTGTATACGAAGGAAATTGGGGTGTTGAGGGCGAGGTTGTGTGTGTGTGCGTGCGTGTGTGTGTGTGTGTGTGTGTGTGTGTGTGTGTGTGTGTGTGTGTGTGTGTGTGTGTGTGTGTGTGTGTGTGTGTGTGTTGTCTTGCCTTGCTAATCTATCTTCACTCTTCAGTTTATCCTTTTGTCTAATATCTTTCTCTCTATCTATCTATCTTCTCCTTCTCTTCTTCTTCTTCTTCATATTTTTATCATTGTTTGTTTCGCAGAATTATGTAGATAGCAGTAATTGCGTGTCGGTGTCTGTGTTTGTGTATCTTCAGGGACCCACCTCTCTACAGGGTGTAATTACGTCGACACACTCAGGTAGACCTAAAGTGTTTGCAAAGCGCCACCCTTCCCCTGCCTCTTCTGCCTTCCCCTTTGCCCCTTCCTTCTCCCTCGGTTCTGGCCCTTTATGTGTCCCCTTGTCGCTTCCCTTTCCTTTCCCTTGCCTTTCCCCCCTTCGCCTCCTCTTCTCTCGTCTTTGGACCTTTCCATGCTTCTCCCTTTTCCCCCATTTTGCGTGCGAAACTGTTCGATACCGGGGAAAGAGAGAGAGAGAGAGAGAGAGAGAGAGAGAGAGAGAGAGAGAGAGAGAGAGAGAGAAGATACCCCCCACCCCCCCAAGTATTGATCTTAGGTTGGGGTGGAAGGTGAGGATGAGAAGATGGAGGGGGGGGAAGGAGAAGGAGGAGGAGGGGGACGGGAAGAGTGGTAGAACGGGAGGGGGTGGGGGAAGGGGAAGAGGGGGAAAGGGAGGTGGAACGAAATCTTGGAGTGGAACAAACAAGATAAAGCGGAACGCTTCGGAAGAGGAAGAGGTGGAGGAGGAGGAAATAATAAAGATGAAAAATACAATGAAGAAGTAGCAGAATAAGAAGAAGACGAACAGAAGAAGAAGAAGAAGAAGAAGGAAGAGGCGGCGGTGGCAGCGGCAGTGCAACGGGTTCACACAAGCGCTGCCGCCGCCGCCTCCGCCGCTCGCTCGCTCACTCGACGGCTTGTAGACGGACGGCCGCGAGGGAGCTCACGGCCTTCTCCGTCGTTACGTAATCCGGGTAGAGGGGGGGGGGAGGTGGAAGGGAGAGGGGGAGGAGGGAAGGAGGGTACGCGGGAGGGAGAGGGAGGAAGGGAGGGAGGGAGGAGGGTACGCGGGAGGGGTGCGGGAGGGAGGGAGAGGGAAGAGGGGGAGGGGTGGGGCGTACAGAGTGGAGGAAGAGTGGTGAGTGGGGAGGGAGAGGGAGAGGGGGAGGGAGAGGGGAAGACTCCGGGATCGGTTGTGTTTCAAAGTATCTTTCCTTTGAGCTCGTCTTGATTTTGATTTTTTTTACTTTGACGCCATTACGCTTACGGGGAAGAATTGCTGAATACGTAGGATTTAGAAACTTTGTCTTTGTGCTTGTTTCTATGACGAGCTCGACGTGAAGAGAGACGTTCGTTCCGTGCTTGCGTGATCTGCCTATTTGCATGCACCTCCGCGCTGTCACCGCTTGATGAAACTGAGCCATGATTTTTTTTTTTTTTTTTTTTTGGGGGGAGGGGATTCTTCGTAATTTTTATAAGCATTCAGTCTTTAATTTGTTCTCTCATTTGTGTTTCAAGTTTTCTTTTTTCTTTTCCTCTTTTTTTTCTCTTTCGGTTGGAGATGAAAAACTGGACTGGATCTTATGTATTTTTTCTTGGTCAGAGAAGAAAATCGTAATATGCACGTCTCCTCCTTGTGGCTATCATATCTTTGGTAATCGTTTTGATTTTTATTGTCTGCTTCTTCCTTTTCTTCTTTGTTTTATTCTTTTTCTATTTATTCTTCATGTTCTATGTTTATGATAGTATTGTCCTTGTCTTTCTCTTTATTTTCTTCATCTACACTTGCTTGTTTTTTTTCATCTTCGCTTTATTCATAGTATTTTCAACTTCAACTTTTGTCCTTCCTCTCTCTTCCTCTCCCTTTTCTTTTCTTTTTTCTTCTTCCTCCTCTTCCCCCCTCTCTCTTCCTTCTCTCTATTAGTTGTTTATCTGTGTATCGACCTGCTTACATGATCATTGATTGTTGATGGAGTGGAGCTTATGAACCCTGGGAATGATAATCTTGCATGTTGATGACCGTGGAAATGGGGGGGGAGGGGGAAGGGGGTAAGAGTAGGGAAGGGGAAAGGGAGAAGGAGAGGAGGCAGGGAAATGAGGAAAAGAGAAAGCAGGGAATGAGGGAGGGAAAAATGGGGGAAGTAGGGGAGATAGGGAAATGGGGAAAAGAGAAAGGGAGGAGAGGGGGGAAGGAGAGGAGGTAGGGAAATAAGAAAAATGAGAGGGCGAAGGGAAATAGGGAAAATAGAAAGGGAGCAATGGGAAGGGAAAGGGGGTAGAGGGAGATGGGAAAAGGAAAGGGGAGGGAGAAGGGGGGAGGAGAGGCCTAGGGAGGAAAAGGAGAAGAGAGGAGAAGGAAGAAGGGGAAGGAGAGGCGAAGCAATAGGAGGAAAGGAAGAAGAGAGAAGTTAGGGAAAGAGAAGGGGGGGGATAGAGGAAAAACATTAGGAGATTAAAATTTAGCAGAGAAGGAAGGGAGGAGAAAGGTAGAGGAGAGTAGGGAGGAAGGAAGAAGAAAAAGCGAAGGAGGGGGTAGTGGCTGTCGGTTCTTTATGCTTGCAGGCATTGCTGGATATTGCTTGCTTCTCGTTGCAACAAGTGTATGAGAAGCTGCAACAAGTGTAATGTGTTCAAGCTCGCGCTATTTTACAGTGTGCCCTTTCGATTGTTGACGAAGTGCCAGTCGCATCGTCTTCAAAGGCTTAAATATTGAAAACATTCACGGGGAGGAAATCGAATTATTATTGTTGTTTTGTTTCACACTCGCCAAATCACGTAATACCAAGTGTCTGTATGTTACTTGAAATCATGAATATGTTTTGGTATTTATGGTTGTGGATTGTCACCTTCAATGTACTCTTTTATCATGAAACCCATTTCATTCCTCGTTCCGCCTCTGTCCTCCTTCCTCGCTGTCATTTGAATGAGCAATGAATCAATATTTTCCAAACCATACAAGTCATGTCTCGTTGTCAGCTAAATCGATATGCATGCAGGCCGTTCGAGACAAGTGAAGCAGCCAGCGATCGGGAGAGGGAGAGAGAGAGAGAAAGGGAATGGGAGAGGGAGAGGGAGGGAGAATGAGAAGAGAAGAGAGAAGAGAAGAGAAGAGAAGAGAAGAGAAGAGAAGAAGGAAGAAGAATAACCGAGGAGACAGATGAGAAGGAAGGAAAGGAGAAGGATAGAAGAGGAGACAGATGAGAAGGAAGGGAATAGGAGGGTGAGAAGGATGCAGGGGAGGGAGAGAGGAGGAGGAGTTGGAGTGGGAGAAGAAGAGAGAGAGAGAGAGAGAGAGAGAGAGAGAGAGAGAGAGAGAGAGAGAGAGAGAGAGAGAGAGAGAGAGAGAGAGAGATGAAAGACAGACACTCACACTCATCATAACAATAGTCTCCCCTACCCAAAAGTGCAGACGTCACAGAAAACGGGCATAACGCCGTCGTATTTATGGCCAACACATGAATCCTTTTAAAGGTAGATTCGCACGCATGCCTCCTCCGTCTGCCTGGGCTGCTCGTCTGAAGGATGTTTATAAGTCCTTGTGCTCGCTGAATCAGCAGGCAATAAAGCTTTTTCAATTCAGAGATGTTTTGAAAGCTGCAACACGACACAGCAGAAATCAACAGCGTAAATTTATGTGTGGCCGGGCTGGGGTCGTCCGTGTTCAAAATTGTTTTTGCGAACTAATAATTTATAAGGAGTTTCTACCGTTCCTTATCTCTCCCTCCTCATGTCCTCC
>NW_028234439.1:16767240-16772240 GCF_977035675.1 Penaeus japonicus
GACCTTACTTGGGACTTTGTTGCGCGCTTTAACTCTGCTGAGACTGTCCGGTAAAGTGGGTCAGGTGTGTGTGTGTGAGTGTTGGTATGTGTGTATGTGCGTTTGTGTCCGTTTTTGTTGTTGTTTGTGTGAGGAGGCATGTGTGTTGGTGTGTTTTTAGAGTGTGTGTGTGTTTGCTGTGACTGGTTCTTAAATGGGGTTATATATTTGACGTGTTCCTTGGTTTGTTGAGCTCGATCCCTTGCCTTCGAGCAGATGTATGGGTTTGTGTGTATAACAGAGGGTGTCTCTTCACACGGGGGTGTTTGTGTGCTTTCTAATGATAGATGACCTCTGTGTTATTTCTGAATTGTACCAGTAGATCTCCTGGTAGTTTATTTTGAGGGTTTTGATTGTCGTGTCGTAAAGAACGGAGAGAGAGAGAGAGAGAGAGAGAGAGAGAGAGAGAGAGAGAGAGAGAGAGAGAGAGAGAGAGAGAGAGAGAGAGAGAGAGAGAGAGAGAGATTGAGTGAGAGAAATCCAGTGAGGGTGTAGCGGCTGAGTGGGCGGCGGGCGGGATGGTGAGCGAGCGAGCGAGTGAGCGAGCAAACGGGCGGACGGGCGGGCGGGCGGGCGGGCGGTGTGGTATGTGGAGCGCGGCGTCACAGCCTCGCGCGTTCCGGCCCGGGTCTGCTGCGTTGAAGTCACCAGTTGAGGGAGAGAGAGTGTGCAGGGTGGGTGTGCGACGCCGGTGCCTCCGCGGCCGACACATAAGCTTTTTCCAAAAACCTCCTCGCGCCCAGTGATAGTGCCCCTTCGACCCGTCCCCCTTCCCACGGCGGATGTGTTTAACCCTCGAAGACCAGCGAAGGAGGACGAGGGGCTAAAACAGGCGGCCCGGAGTGTCCGAAGGAACGGGGGGGGGAAAAGTGCACAGTGCAGTGCGGCGGCGGCGAGCGCTGGTGTCGGTGTAGTAGTGAGACGGGACTGGGCTCTTGCGGAAGTACGGAGGAGAGAGAGTGGGTGGCTGGTGGTGGCAGTGGTGGTGGCGGTGGTGGTGGTGGTGGCGGTGTGGAGGTGGTGTAGCGTGCACCCCTACTCCCTCCCCCCCTCCTCCTCCTACTTCCAACCTCCTCCCTCCCCCCCTCTTCCCTCCTTCCTCCTCCTCCTCTTCCCTCCTTCCTCCTCCTCCTCTTCCCTCCTTCCTCCTCCTCCTCCTCCTCCTCCTCCTCCTCTTCCCTCCTTCCTCCTCCACTCCTCCTCCTCCTCTTCCCCCTCCTCCTCCTCCTTCCCATTCCTCCAAAACCCCTTTCCCATCCCGGGGAGACTCTACTCGACGTAACTTGTGTGGCAGTGGTTGGTTGTGGTGGCGATAGTGTGATACACCCTAGTGTCCGTGACGCCGCCGTCGGTGCGTGGTGTTCAGTGTATGTGTAGTGTGACGGCGGTAGTAGTGTGAACGGTGGTAGTGTGACCGCCTTCCTTGTGGATATCACCTGCTGTTGTCCTACGGCTGATAAACATCTCCCTGACCCCAACACCAGGTAAGTTCTAGCCGGCATGAGTCCAGGCTCTGCTTGAGCGTCGCTGGCTGGCAAGCAGGCTCACGCTGTTGCCACCTGGGCCCCTGTGCGTGCGTGTGTGCGTGCTTGCGTGCGTGTGTGTGTGTGTGTGTGTGTGTGTGTGTGTGTGTGTGTGTGTGTGTGTGTGTGTGTGTGTGTGTGTGTGTGTGTGTGTGTGTGAGAGAGAGATAGAGATAGAGATAGAGATAGATAGAGAGGGAGAGAGAAAGAGTTTGTATAAGTATGGCAAAGAGATATATCAGTCAGATTTTCCTTCGTCTGCAAATGCATAAGCAAATGGACACTTGCCATGCACGATGCCAAGATTGAACCCCCTTTGATGGTGAACCCCGAAGCACAAAGTCACCATTCACAATTACTGGCGCTTATACCTGAGGCGACCCCCATGCATGCGCGACGTGTTACGACATCATCGTTCCAATGCAAAGAACTCCTCCTCCTCCTCCCCCTTCTCCTCCCCCTCCTCCTCCTCCTCCTCCCCCTCCTCCTCATCCCCTTATCTGCATCTTCCTTAGGTCTAGCACGACCTCCCCTCCCTCCCTCCCTCCTTCCCTCCTCTAGCCCTCCACCAACTAGCCTCTCCACCCCCCACACCCCCCCACCCACCCATTTTGTCTCACGAGATTAATTTAATGGCTTGACCCAGATTTATTAGTCATTCGTGAACCGTGATTGCAAAGTTGCAAAGCGGCGTTTCGTGCGCTGCGCCGATCGCCGCAAGTGACCCCGTTGAGCCTCTACGGCAAATTCCTCGTCGTCGCCGTTGTCGTCGTCGTCTTCTTCTTCTTCTTCTTCTTCTTCTTCTTCTTCGTCGTCTTCTTCGTCTTCTTCTTCGTCGTCCGGTAGCGGAGGTAGCGGCGACGACGAATCGTGGCTTGCCTTTTTGCCGCTACCCGATCGGTCGGACCTTCGGGTACGAACGGTGTCGGAGGATTTACTGTTTGCTTTTTTTTTGTTGTTGTTGTTGTTTGATTTTGGGTCGAGGTCGATTCATAAATCATCAACTTCTCCTCTTACCTCTTCCTCCTCCTCCTCCTCTGTTTCCTCTTCTTCTTCCTTTTTCTCGTTCTTTTCCTGTTATCTTCCTTGTCTTTATCTCCTCTTTTTTCCTCCTACTCTTCCTCTTCCTCTGCTTCTCCTTCCTTTTTCTCTTCTTATTATTATTGTTATTATCATTATTATTTGTAGTATTAATAGTAGTATTAGTATTTTCCCCTTTTTCTTCTTCCTCTTCTTCTCCTTCTTCTTCTTCTTCTTCTTCTTCTTCTTCTTCTTCTTCTTCTCACCCACGAAGTACCCGTCGCGGTTAACTCCCAGCTTCAAAACACAAGGAACTTTTTCTTTTCTTTTCCTTATCGGGTCTTTGGGTGGTCGAAATCGGGTAAGTTCAGGGCATGAATTCGTTACCCTCGTGATCTCTTTTTTCTTTTCATCTTCTTCTTTTCTTTTTATTTTTTCTTCATTTTGTCATATCCTTCCTTTTTTTTGAAAGTCTGTGTGTGAGTGGGGGGGGAGGGGGTGATATTTAGTACTATGAAGAGCTACTCTCTACGGGGAGGTAGGGAGGGAATGAGACATAGCGGTAAATGGGGTGGGTGAGGGGTGGAGACTGTAGGAGGTGTGAGATGGGGAAGTAGACTACTAGGGGAGGGGAGGGGAGGGGAGGGGAGGGGAGGGAGAGAGCACCGTAGTTGGTGTAGGTGTGGTGTAGTGTAGTGTAGTGTAGATGAGAGGACGGGAGGGGAGGGGAGGAAAGGGGGAGAGCACCTTAGTTGGTGTAGGTGTGGTGTGGTGTAGTGTAGATGAGGGGAGGGGAGGAAAAGGGAAGAGCACCGTAGTTGGTGTGGGTGTGGTATGGTGTGGTGTAGACGAAGGGAAAGGAGGAGGGAGGGGGGGTATGGTGCAATGTGACAGGTGTGGTTACACGAGGAGGGAGGAAGGTTGTTTAAGGAAAGCTTGTTTTACAATGGCCTCACGAACGTGCTGGTGATGCTACACATATCCCGTATTCATCAACATGCGCCCGTCGCTGTGGTATCGCCGCTTGTCACTGCCCGTCGCAATTCAACACACACGCGAACCCCGTTCTCTCTCTCTCTCTCTCTCGTTCTCGTTCTCTTTCTCTTTCTCTTTCTCTAACGCATACGCGCGTGCGCACACACACACGTGCACACTCGCCCAGTTACATCCAAATACAGACTAACCACGGCTTCGTCGCTTCAACTGAGCACACACATACACACACAAACAAACCAACAAACACACTAACAAACACACTAACAAACACACTAACAAACACACCCAGACCCTCACACACGTACACACAGAGGATAACCAGCGGTGTGTGTATATATGTGTGTGTGTGTGTGTGTGTGTGTGCCTGCAGCCTGCCTTCTTTTACCTAGGGTGAATGACCGCTCACACACCAGCCGCACAAAAAACGCTGCGAGCTTCGCCGTTCGGTCGCGGACTCGCCGTTCGTTTGTTCGCGGATTTTGTTTCGGGATAAAGTCGTTCTGGGGGAGGGAGAGGGAGAGGGAGAGAGAGGGGGAGAGAGGGAGAGAGAGAGCGGCCGAGCGAGATTTTGGTCGGGGTGTTTGTGTTTAATTGGGTTTGGGTTATTTGGATGGTCTTTCTCTCTCTCTCTCTCTCTCTCTCTCTCTCTCTCTCTCTCTCTCTCTCTCTCTCTCTCTCTCTCTCTCTCTCTCTCTCTCTCTCTCTCTCTCTCTTTCTTTCACTCTCTCTCTTTCTTTGTATCTTTCTTTCATTTTTTTTCTCTCTCTTTGTTTCTTTTTCTATCTTTCTTTTTTTCTCTCTCTCTTTCTTTTCTCTCTCACTTTCTTTATTTTCTCTCTATCTATCTATGTCTATCTATCTTTCTATCTTTCTTTCTCTCTTTCTCTCTTTTGGGTTATGTTCCAGTTTTATAATTATTGTTCTTGCCTTTCTTTCTTAGAATGTGTTCAATTGATAACTTTGTTGTTTTTTTCGGGAGAGAAAGATTGATAGAACGAGATGTTTGTTTGGGTTGTTGTTTAAGTGTTCTTTTTTTCTTGTGATAATTGTGTAAATTGTATAAACACACACACACACACACACACACACACACACACACACACACACACACACACACACACACACACACACACACATACACACATACACATACACACACACACAAACACATGTATGTAGATTGTTGTAGGAATATGGAGGCGGGGAGAGGAAAAGTACGATCGCGGTTGGGGTGAGAATACAGAAAGGTTTGGGATTTCGATGCATGTCAGAGTAACGTGTTTCTCTCTCTCTCTCTCTCTCTCTCTCTCTCTCTCTCTCTCTCTCTCTCTCTCTCTCTCTCTCTCTCTCTCTCTCTCTCTCTCTCTCTCTCTCTCGCTCTCTCTCTCATTTCGAGAGGAGAGAATCTTTGATGTGTTTTTA
>NW_028234439.1:16774740-16784740 GCF_977035675.1 Penaeus japonicus
TTTCTTCTTCTCACAGGAGAGGCTCTATAATGTTTTTTAAATTCGTTATATCCCCTCCTTTTTAATTTTGATTTTTTTTTACATAGTTTTACATACTGAGGATTTTTTCTGTGTTCAATGTTCTTCACTGTATATTCGGTGATATATTGAACTTTGAGATTGAACCCCCTTGTTAATGGTTGAACCGAAGAAATTTTTCTTTATATAATTGCATATTGAGTTTTTTTTCGCTACTCTTGTTTTCCACTAGTTGGAATAATCCTTAAATGTTTAGATTCAACGGAAGCTAAAAAAGAATATTTAAAAAAGAAGAAAAAAAAAAAGATACTCCCTCTTATATATATATCTTAGTAAGTATGTTGACAGCAAAGGTGGTGCCCCGAGGGAAAGCGTTACCAAGTGAAGAAAAGGGGCAAAGGAGCATCCTTTTTATCTCTGGACGTTGGCATAATATCTATTGCAAAGGTTTCGTAACTCAAAAGGTTCAATACGCGGCTAGTTGGGTCGTAAATGCGACGCTTCTATAATTTGCGTTTCCAGTGACAAATCTTTTTTTTTGAAGCACCATACGAAGGGGATTCATTCGGTTATTTTTCTGTTGAGAAACCCCTTTGATTATATTCCGAATGATTAGGCACTGATATGTTGCACTCCGAAGGTGTTCTATTGCAGGTGACGCTTATCCTGTCAGAGGGTGGAGCTCGCGTTCACTCCGGGGAAGAAGCTGTCAGTTTTCATTGGGTTCAATGCGTGTTGTGTTCGTACCGGATTTAGAGCCTTCATTCACTCTCTCTATCTATCTATCTGTCTCTCTCTTTCTCTGTCTCTATCTCTGTCTCTGTCTCTGTCTCTGTCTTTCTCTCTTTCTCGCTCCCTCTAATCCCCTCTTCCGCTTTCTCTCGCTCCCTCTCTCACACACTCTCTCTCTCTCTCTCTGTGTGTCTCTCTCTCTCTGTGTATGATATTAATTTATTTAGATTAACCGTTAAAAATGCCATTGACATAACCAATGAGCAATGTCCAATCATAATCACCGAAGAACTTACCAGAGATTTTTCTTTTCACTGGATCGAAACCAAACCGAAATAAGACTTATTAAAATCAACAACAACAAAGGCAACAACGACAACAACAATAAAAACCGCTGACGATCGCACAATAAACGCACCACGAAGGAAACAAGAAAAAAAAAGATTGCCTGTTATATAAGGTGGCAAGGTTGAAGTGGTTCATAAAAGAGATCGAAAGAGAGAGGAAAGTTGCTCATCTTGCGCTCATTGTTCTTATTTTTTTCGCGTGACGTCGGGTGGAAGGGATACCAAGAGGAGTCTCCTCCTCTCCGCCTTCGTGACTTTTTCCTTTTCTCCTTTCTTTTTTTTTTGCTATTTCTTCTCCTCTTCTTCTTCTTCTTCTTCTTCTTCTTCTTCTTCTTTTTCTTCTTTTCCTCTCTTTTTTCTTCTTCTCGTTCTTCCTCCGCCTCCTTCTTTTTTCTTTCTTCTCGTTCTTCTCTCTTCTCCTTCCTTCTTCCTCCAGTAGTCTCTCCTCTCTCTTCGTCTTTCCCAGTCACCATTTATTCCCTTTCCTCTTCCCTATCTTCCTCCTCCTCCACCTCTTCCCCCCCTCCCCCTCTTCTTTCTCCTCCTCCTCCTCCTCCTCCTCCTCCTCCTCCTCCTCCTCCTCCTCCTCCTCCTCCTCCTCCTCCTCCTCCTCCTCCTCCTCCTCTGCCTTCTGATGGTCAAGGTTGAGGCGACATCCGCGATCCTTCACCTGCATGTGGGTTTGTGGGTGGCAAGGAAGGGGCACCTACATACCCTGGGACGTGCTTGCTTGCTTGCTTGCTTGTGTTGCTTGTGTGCAAGAAGTGACACGGACACTGCATCCCGAGACAAAGAGTCTGGAAAATATCATTCTCTGTTTGTAAAAGAAAGTAAAGGAAGTTGATGGGGATGCTCATGTTGGTTTATTGTTGGTATTTTGAAGGATGCTGGTATTGATTACGTAATAATACCATGTATGCGAATGTTGGTATTATTTCTAACCTTTACCGCTGTTCCTCTTGGTGTTACTACTATTTGAACTACTATTTAGATATTCATTATCGAATGAATATCTAAATGTGTCTCCAGTCTAATGTAGTGTATTGTGCCTATATTGCTTGATAGAGTTTTTTTTCGGACATATGAGATCAGATCGAAGGAGTGAGATAGACTACCGACGCCTTACGATAGTAACGATGTAGATCTTTGTTTTTTTTTCCTTTCTTTCTTTGTTTCTTTCATTCCTTCTATCTTTCCCTACTTCTCTCCTTCTCGTTTTCTCTCTCTTTCCTTCTCTCTCTCTCTCTCTCTCACACTCTCTCTCTCTCTCTCTCTCTCTCTCACACACACACTCACGCACTCTCTCTCTCTCTGTCTCTCTTTTGTGTCTTGTGTTGAAAGGGTTGGCGTGAAAGTCTATTCCTTCTGCAGTTTTAAGAGCTAATGGTAAATGAGTACCGTGATCAGCGTATTGTTTTTCTTGTGTGTGTTTTTTAAATTATTATTATGCTCTAGTTTTGAATCTTAATGTTGTTTAAGACCTGTTGGTAGTTGTATCCTCGCTGTCCATCTATTTTTATTTAAGTTTCTGGTAATTATGATCTAGTTTTTAATCTTAATTTTGTTTGAGAGCTATTGGTAATTATGTCCTGGTTTATTATTTTATGTAAGAGCTGTTGATTATGCCCTTGGTTTTAATCTGAATTTTATTGAAGACCTGTCGCTAGTTATGACCTAGTTTTGAATATAATTATATGTGAGAGAGACTGACAATTATGCTCTGGTTTTTTATCTTAATTTTATTGAAGAGTTGTCGGTAATTATGCCTTAGTTTTGAATCTCAATCTGATGTAACAGCTTCTGGTAATCGTGCCTTCATGTTAGTCTTAATGTTATTTAAGAACTGCTGGTGATCCTGTCCTATTTTTTGCCATAATTCTACCTATGTGCGTCTTATAATTCTGCCCGAGTATCTAAGAGCTTTGGTACTTATGCATTATTTTTGAGTTGCTAGTAACTTCGGCGTTTTTTTTTTTCTTAATTTTACCCATGAACTGCCGGCATTGTTGATCCCCGTTGACAAAGAGCCAGAGATGCCACGTAATCAGCATCATCAGGCATCTTAGGTCGGTCTTGGCTGATGTGATGAGGTAGCTGTTTAAGAGGTCAATCTTTTGCCCATCCTTGACATTTTTCTTGGGGCATTTTCTTGCTGATATTGCTATTTGAATCGTTGATGTGTTTTTTTTTATTGTATTACTACTGCTGCTACTATTAGTGATAATGGTAATATTTTGACTGTGATTGTTATTGGTATTTTTTGTTGTTGTTATAGTTGTTTTGGTTATGATTGCTGATGGGGACGATTGATTTTATTAGCACTTTAGTTATTATCTCTCTCTCTTACTCTCCCTTTCCCCCTCTCTTCCCGTATCTTTCTCCCTCACTTCCCCATTCCCCTCTTCTTCTTCTTCTCCACTTCCCTCTCCCTTGTAGCATTCCACGTGCTTTAAGATTGCCACCGGAGCTCAACTTCCCGCCATGACGCAATCGGTGCCGTGAACTTTTTTTCCTCGAACCTCGCCAGCGTTATTCCCTGCCTGCATTGAGAGCCGTTGTGCTTGGAGTGGAAGTCCGCGGGAAGAGCCTAGTGTATGGGCTCTGTTGAGATAGCACGGCCGACGCACACACACACACACACACACACACACACACACACACACACACACACACACACACACACACACACACACACACACACACACACACACACACACACACACACACACACACACACATATGCACTCTCTCGCTCTCACACTCTCTCTCTCTCTCTCTCTCTCTCTCTCTCTCTCTCTCTCTCTCTCTCTCTCTCTCTCTCTCTCTCTCTCTCTTTCTTCCCCCTTTCAAGAAGGGAAAAAACTACAGATTTTCGGCCACAGGACTAATTTTTTGAGCCATCCCCGGCGTGTGTCTTTTTGAACTATGACCGCCAGAATGGGCAATCACCCCCATGCCCTCTTTGAATCGCCCTTCCAAATTCTTCGATGTTGCACCACCACCACGCCCCTTTCATTCGGCGCTAGCTAGGAATCGTTATTGCTAAGGGCTGGGTTGCAGGAACTTTGGAGTGGGAGACAACGTGCAACTTTTTGCTGATTCGTCGTCGGCCGTTTGAGGCAGGTGGTGACGGAGGGGTTGTGGGTGGGGGGGTTGTAGAGGGGTGGAGGGGGGTAGGTACCGTCTTTCTGTCTCTCTCTCTACCTTTCTTTTTTGTTGTTTGTATGTTTGTTTGGTTGCTTTTCTTGTGCTCTCTTTATGTCTGTTTGTTTCAAGCTTCTTTCTTTCTGTTTTCTCTTTTTTTCTCTCTTTCCGGGATATAGTTGGATGAAGATATAGATATAACTCTCTGTCTTGTATATCTGTTTCTATATATACAGTCTAATCTATATGTGTGTTAGTCACCCTTTCTCTCTCTCTCTCTCTCTCTCTCTCTCTCTCTCTCTCTCTCTCTCTCTCTCTCTCTCTCTCTCTCTCTCTCTCTCTCTCTCTCTCTCTCTCTCTATCTATCTCTCTCTCTCTCTCCTGCTGACTCACTCACTCTTTCAAACCCCCTCCCCCCCTCGTCGCACGTGGTATCAGGATGAGGGGGAAAGGTGCCCACTTATATCCAGGTTGGTAATGTGACGGACGGGGGAGAGGGCGGAGGAGGAGGGGGGGTGATAGAGGATGAGGCGTTCCGACGGCATAGGAGTCGTAATGTCTTTTTTTTTCTTATCCCTTTTTTTCTTTTTTCTTTTCTTTTTTTGAGCCTCAGGACGACAACACCGGTCGTGCCGCGGGCGATAGGATATACCGAAGAGGGGCAGCACCACTTTTTTGGGGTCGTCATTTTGAGTCGGTTTTTTTTTTCTCTTCTCTTGAGTTGTTGGAAGTACAGTGCGATGACTAGACTACCCGTGTGTCTTTCTGTTGGCTTTTGATGTTTAGTGATAGCCGGTAAGTAACTCGGGACTGTCGTGGCTTTGTCGGGAGTATATAGGGGGCGTAATTCCTTCATTGGGAGATTCGAAGATGGATTGATTAACTTTGGGGATTAGTATAGGAAATTAGGTCATAGGAGCTATCACTAGCAGATATATCCACACTCTCTTTCTTTCGCTCTTTCTCTCTCTCTCTATCTCTCTCTCTCTCTCTCGCTCGCTCGCTCGCTTTCTCGCTCTCTTTCTCTCTCTCTTGCTCTCGCTCTCTCTCTCTCTTGCTCTCGCTCTCTCTCTCTCGCTCTCGCTCTCGCTCTCTCTCTCTCTCGTGGCTAGACAGAAGACTCGCATAATCGCCGGGAACGCGTGTCTGCGGGTGGGGCGCGCGGACAAAGGAGAGATTAGGTCACCATCAACTAATCACCAGGTCAAGCGAGCCACTACCAAGTCATCATCAAGTCACCACCAATTTAGTATCAAGCCACCACCAAGTCGAGTGAAGCGCCATCAAGCCACCATCAATTCAACATCGAGGCGCCATCAAGCCACATCCACGTTAACATAAGCCACCACCAAGCCACATCCACGTTAACATAAGCCACCACCAAGCCACATCCACGTTAACATAAGCCACCACCAAGCCACATCCACGTTAACATAAGCCACCACCAAGCCACATCCACTTCAACACCAAGCCACCACCAAGTCATCACCAAGTCACCACCAGGGTACCAAGTCACCACCACCCAAGGGAAGCGAGGCTCTTCGGTGTGACGCAGACTGGCGGTTGGCGATGCTAAGTGTGTGGGCTGAGGCTCCCCCCTCCCATCCCCCCATCCCCCCTCACCCCGTTGTACGCAGGTGTATTGGGGGGGATTTAAATGTCCTCTTTTGCCCTTGATTTTGGAGAAGAGGCGGGGGGTTGGAGGTGTATGTGCGTGTGCTCGGGGGGGGGGGGGGTTATTGGGCGACGCAAGAGATATATTGGAACTTGAAGCTTTCCTGGGAATGGTGGTTAATGGTGGCGTATTCTTTGGAATTGGATTCTTTCTCTCTCTCGCTCTCTCTCTTTCTCTTTCTCTTTCTCTTTCTCTTTCTCTCTCACTCTCACTCTCACTCTCTTTCTCTCTCACTCTCACTCTCACTCTCTCTCTCTCTCTCTCTCTCTCTCTTTCTTTCTCTTCTATTATATATATATATATATATATATATATATATTATATATATATATATATATATATATATATATATATATATATATATATATATATATATATATATAAGCACATGGAATGGAACAACACATAATTACAGGATAGTAGGGAGAACTCTCTTTTTTTTTACCTTTTTTTTTACCTGCGTAGTTGGCGGTAGGTCACACCTGCCCTTCTCGCAGCAGCAACAGCAACAGCGGCTGGCGGCGCGGTCGAGACATTCCCAACACCTGTTAACAGAGCGAGGCCCGCGCACATAATCATGCTGGTCGAGATAAAACGCTGTAGTCTGCTTGGCTCTGTGTCCCTGGATGGTGGGTGGGGGTGTCTGGTCGGGGTTTGGCGAGGGTGTGTTTCCTTCTGGTTGGTTGGTTGGTTGGTTGGTCTTGTTGGTTGTGATTTCTCGAGGTGGTTGGTGGTAGAGGAATAGGGGGCGCGAAGAGCGAAGAGAGGGACGGATTTTTCGCGGGGTGCTTTGTTCGTCGGGCGATGCGGTTTTGTTTTTGCTTTTCTTCTTGCGAGGGGCTTGTGTATTCATCATCTTCTTCTTCGTGTTCTTCATCGTCTTTGTCTTCGTCGTCGTGGATGTCATCGTCGTCATCGTCATCGTATTCTTCCGACGTACGTAAGGACTGTGTCGTGATTAAAGGGAGAAAAGATGCTTGTGTGGTTTTGATGTCTTTTGTCCCTTGTGTCTTTCTTACTATCTTTCTTCTCTCTTTTGCCTTGCGTCCGTAGGGATGGCACGAGGGTAATTCAAGTCACGTCATCTTTCTGAGGTGTCATCGCTTCTCTTAGTTAATAAACTTGTCCAAGTCCGAACTTTTCTCCACTTTCAAGGTCACTTACTAGTCGGTGTTTCTAGTGTTTGGAAACCCATTGCCCACCCTGGTATCCCACCCTGGTATCCCACCCTGGTATCCCACCCTGGTATCCTCTTCTCGCCATTGGTATGTGCAGTGGATGCTAGTGTAGGAACTGGCGGCTCACACATTGGCAACGCTGACTCGTCGAAAAGTTGCAAGCGGAGAGGACTGTGCTTTCAATATCAAAGTTCCTGCTTGAACGCTGAGAACTTTCCCTTTCTCTTTTACTCCGAGGCTTGTGTTCGCTAAAGGGGGGTTAGGGTGGGGGTGGGGGTGGGGGTGAGGGGGAGACGGCGACAGAATTACCAAATTAGTGCTTTGAAACAATGACCAAGCGCTTAATAACACAGTGATCTTACAAAGTGAAGGAGAGATTTAAAAAAAAAAAACAGTGAATTAAACACGACTAAAGCTTTAGAATAGTATTGATCTTAAACAGTTAATCGTTAAGCATCCAACGAAACCAAAAAAAAATGTAATCTTCAACGCTGAACCGAAAGCTTACATAATTACAGTGACCTTAACGTGAACTAAAGCTTATAAAATAATATCCCTAAGCACTGCTCGCAAGCTTAAATCAACAATGATCTGTAACCCTAACCAAGAGGTTCACCAGTGACCCAAACATCAAACGGGCGGCAGTTTAGATTGAGAAACACCGACATATACGAAGGTGGGCGCAGGGAACTTATTGTGTTGGGAGATAGTGACACAATACGAGAGGAAATTGTAATCACGGCGGCGCCCCCCCCCCTCCTTTTATATTCAATGTTCGAAAGTGGATATTGAGATTTTTCGAAGTGTTTTTGTTTTTGGTGTCGTTTTTTTCTTTCTTTCTTTCTTTCTTTGTTCTATTCCTTTCTCTTTGTTGTTTTTTTATGTTGTTTATTGGTTGGGTTTGGCTGGTGTGTTTCTTTGTCTTTGTTTTCGATGTGTTTGTGATTTTTTTTGTGTGTGTTCTTTTTGTAAGCAAAGTGACTTTAGTTTTTCTTTTTGTTTTTTTTATTTGTCGTTTCGGTAGTTTCCAATACAAGTTTTATTTTTCGTTTTCTTTGACTGTGTTAAGAGAGTTATTGGCTATTGTGTATTTACCTTTGGGAGTGAAATGTCATTGTGTGTGTGTGTGTGTGTGTGTATGTGTATGTGTATGTGTGTGTTAGTGTGTTTGTATATTTGTGATTATACTTGTATGTGTTTATTAGTATTAGGTTATATATAATTATTTAAAATTGTACCTGAGTGCGTATATATTGTAAGTTTTGCGAGCAAGCATTGAGAACGGAATGAACTCAAGGTGTACGAGAAGTAGCAATATTACCCTTCTTTTGATCACTCTGATAGCAAGATCTTTTTCCTTTGTCACGGAGCACAACGTGGTTGGATACATGATACAATTAGGGATGGAGGAGGGAGTGGGGGAGGGGGGAAGGGAAGGGTGGGGAGGGAGTCGCGCGTGTCGGGAAATTACTGGTTTGTATTTTGGTTGATTGATTGTATAATTATTGTGTTTTTTGTTTGTTTGTTTTTTGTGTTTTATAAGGGTTTTATTATTTTTTTAGATTAAACTTCGTATGTGATTTTGTATTTTTTTTTTTGTTATTGCGTAGAAGTCGCCGCTGTATTTGAAAACTATGATTGAATCTCGAATGTTGCATAATTCTAAAAACGATTTCACTTTTTCTTTCTTCTTCTAACGATATAGTGTAATTATAATTATTTCAGGATATTGTTGCGACAATTACTGTAACTACTGTAACAAAAAACTTTTCGAGGGCAAAAATCTTTTTGAATGAGAACTTTTTTTTTGTTTTGTATTGTTTTGTTGGTTTTTAGAGAGTTTTTGTTTGTTTGTTTGAGGTGGGATGTACGGAGTGATTCCTGTAGGCTTAAGCACTTGAAGATAGGCCGCACACCTAGTGCCTCCGGGTATCCGAGTGTTCACATACACGTATATAAACACACACAAGCATACTCACATGCTTATGTAGAAACACACTCTCGCTCTCTCATGCCTCTCCCTCTCTCTCACCTCTCTCATCTCTTTCTTCTTCTCTCTCTCCTCTCTCTTCTCTCTTCTCACTCTCTATCTTTTCTCTCTCTTCTTCTCTCTTCTCCTCTCTTCCTCCCACTCCTCCCTCTCCCTCCTCTCTCACCTCTCTCTCCCTCCTCCCTCTCCTCGCTCTCTCTCTCTCTCTTCTCTCACCACTTCACTTCACAACACGCACACCTCTCTCAAAAACACACACACACACACACACACACACACACACACACACACACACACACACACACACACACACACACACTCACACTCACACCTTGACTCACTTGACCACATCACGTTTCCAAAATACGCACACTCATGTACTCGCTACAACTCACTGATTAACTTATTCACTGTCGGTGCTCCGCTGGTTCGTATGTATGTTCACGCCTAAGTGGTCTTTGGCTTTAGTTTCATTCCTCTATTTATCTATCTTTCTCTCTCTCTCTCTTTATCACTCTTTATCTCTTTCTTTCTTTCTTTCTCTCTCTCGTCTCTTTTATCTCTTCTTTCCCTCTCTTCTTTCCCTCTCATTCTCCACTCATCTACTCTACTCTCTCTTCCACTTTACTTTATAACTATTTACGGTCTCTCGTTTCGTCCCCTCTCCTTTTCCTCTTTTCTGCTCTCCCCTCCACTCTCTCTTTCTTTCTCTTCCCACTTGATTTTTTTTTCCTTTTCCTTCTCTTTAGTCAGCGCACCAGTGTCTGTAATGGAGGGGCACACACATACACGCTTCCAGTGCTACCTTTCGGGCCAGACATGTCGCGGGGTATCCTCCCGTTCTTCGACAAGTTACAAGGGGGGACACAGGGGGCACCTTTTTTTCTTTCTTTCGATAGGTTTTCCTTTTTTTTTT
>NW_028234439.1:16789740-16797240 GCF_977035675.1 Penaeus japonicus
GGGGATGATGGTGTGATGGGTGAAAGGGTGATGTGATGATGGGGATGATGGTGTGATGGGTGAAAGGGGGGGTGATGATGGTTTGATGGGTGAAAGGGGGGGATGATGATGGTGATGTGATGGGGGTGATAGGTGATGATAGGTGAAAGGGGGGGTGATGATGGTGTGATGGGTGAAAGGGGGGGGGGGTGATGATGGTGATGTGATTGGGTGATAGGTGATGATGGGTGAAAGGAGGGGGGATGATGGTGATGTGATGGTGTGATGGGTGAAAGAGGGGGGGTGATGTTATTAATGGTGGGGATGGTGGTGTTAGTGATGGTGAGATAGATGATAGGGATGGTGATGATAGTGACAGTGAGGTTGATAAATGGGTTGATAGTGTTGGAGATGGGGGGGGGGTTCTATAATGGGGTTCATGGTGTTCTCATTATGGTGAGGATGGTGAGGCTGGATGTGTTGCCGATGTCTCTCATGATGGTGAGGTTGTATTAAAAGTGGGGTTTGAGGTTATTTGTTTGGGTTGACATTTGGTTGACATTGGCGATGGTGAGGGTCAGATGGTGATTGATGGGAACGAGTATTGTTCATGAGGAAGATGGTGTTGGTATATCTTAGAAGAGTATGGTATAGTGTTATAGTTCATAGCTTTAGCAATAACGAGAGAGAGAGGGAGAGGGAGAGGAGGGGGGGCTTAGTGTGAGGGGAGGAAGAGGGCGAGGGTGAGGGTGTGGAAGAGGGTGAGAGGAGGATGAGAGGGAAGAAAGAAAAGATACAGAAAGAGAGAGAGAGAGAGAGAGAGAGAGAGAGAGAGAGAGAGAGAGAGAGAGAGAGAGAGAGAGAGAGAATGGGATGGTCAGGGAGATGGGAGGAAGAGGGAGAGGGAGGGAGGGGGGAGGGAGGGTGGGTGAGGAGAGGAAGAGAGGGAAGGAGGAAAAAAAGAGAGAAAAAGGAGAGGGAGAGAGAGGGGGGGGATGGGGGATGGGAAGTGAGGGGGGTCTAAGGTGTTGGGACTGGACTTAGGCACTGGGTAGGGAGGGAGGGTTACGCAGGACGGCTGTCAACCAGTTCTATCGTAGTTTTCGTGTTCGTCTTTTTTTTTTTCGTCTGTTTACTTCTATTTTTCTGCACTTTTTTCCCTCTTCCTCCTCCTCCTTTTCCTCATCCTTCGTCTCCCTCCTCCTTCTTCGAACCCCCTTTTCCCTCATCCACTTCCACCTTCCCCTCGTCCTTTTTTTCCTCTATCCCCCTCCTCCTCCATCCCCCTCCCCTCCACCACCTCCCCCTCGTCCTTTTCCTCCATCCTCGTCCTCCTCCTCCTCCTCCTCCTCCTCCTCCTCCTCCTCCTCCTCCTCTCCTCCCCCTCGTCCTTCTCCTCCATCTTCGTCCTCTTCTTCCTCCTCCTCTCCTCCTCCTCCTCTCCTCCTCCTCCTCCTCCTCCTCCTCCTCCTCCTCCTCCTCTCCATAGAGCCAGCCGGTCCTCTGAGAAAGCTGTACTGGGGACTGCCGGAACGACTTTGCATCCGGGAGTCTCGCTGTGCGTTGCGTTTGAATAATGAAAGTTGTCTCATGCGATTCACTTCTCTTACTTCTTCTTTATTTGTGATTGTTGTTGTTGTTGTTTTGTCTATCTCTGTCTGCGTTGTTCTTTCTCTCCTTTCCTCTGATCCCTCCCTCATCTTATCATCCTTATCCCCATCCGCCTCTCCCTCCCTCCCAGTATCCCTCTCTCCCTCTCCAATCCTTTACCATCTTTTCTCTTCCCATCCCTTCCGTCCGCATTCCCATAACCTTTCCTCCCTCTCACCCTCTCTCATCCCTCTCTGATCCTTCTCCTACCCCTCTCTATCCCTTTCCTTTCCTTCTCTTCCCCCGCCTCCTCCCTTTCCTACCCCTCTTTACCCCTCTCTATCCCTTCCCTTTCCTTCTCTTCCCCCGCCTCCTACCCCTCTTTATCCCTCTCTATCCCTTCCTTTTCCTTCTCTTCCCCCGCCTCCTCCCTTTCCTCCCTTTCCTCGATCTCATAAAATTCGTTCCCTTTTTAAACTGTGTTGTCTTACGTGAACAACATCCATCAAACGGTTTCGCTTTCTTGTTACACTCGCAATGTACCCAAAAAATATTGGAATAGAAAACGAGGAATAGAATAAGAAGGATGAAAAAAAGACTAAGGATAGATGAGGATTAGGAAAAAAAGAAAAGAAGAGGAGTAATGAATGATGAGGGCGGGGACAAGAAAGAAAAAAAAACAGAAAGAATAAGAAGGAAGGTTTGAGACAAAAACAACAAAAAACGAATGATGGAAAAAAGAGGTAAAAGAATATTTAAAAAGTATTACTCAGAATGGCAAAAAGACTTCATTCCGGTTCGATGTCTGTTGTAGTGGGATGGAAACAGGCCTTTGTTCGGCATTCCTTCGTCAATGGCTTTTTCTCGCCATTGAAGCGTGGTGAATGTCTTTAAGACGGGTAATTATTTTTTTTTCTTCCTTTTTAGCTATTTTTTTAATGTTTTATTTACTTATTTATTTATTTTGTTTAGATTTTTTTCTATCTCTTCGTGTGATTAGGGGAGTGAATTGAGTTGTCGGAAAGAGATAGTAGGAAAGTAGAGTGAGAAGTAAGGAAGGAAGGAGAATGGGAAAGAGGAAAAAAAAAAACATAGAGATACAGATACAGTGTTTGTGTGTGTGTGTGTTTGTGTTTGTATGTGTGTGTGTGTGTGTGTTTGTGTTTGTATGTGTGTGTGTGTGTGTGTGTGTGTGTGTTTTTGTGGTTTGGTTAGTCTCTTGATTGTGTTGATTTGTGGTCCTGTCTGGCGGAGATTAGCGGAAGGAATGTTAGGAAAATGGGTTAGAAAATGTTTTTATATATGATTTAATTTCAGGATTTTGCAAATATGCGTTTTCATTTTTTTTTTTTCGTTTTTTTTTTTTTTTTCGTTTTTGTTAATGTGTCCAGGATCTGAGTGATTTTTTTTCACTTCCTTTTTCTTTAATCCTTCTCTTCTCTCACTTTATCTTCTCCTTCTCTCTTTCTTTTTTATTTTATCTTGTCCTGCTTCGTGTATTTTGAAAGATTTGAACATTTTGAAAATTTAGGAGAAAAGTAAATGCATAATATATACCTAGTTTTTTAGGGCGTCATGGGCGTGTGATTTGGTAGGGAAACTTCAACGTCAGATGTGTTAAGGAAATTCGTGTTTTTTTTTTTTTTTTTTTTTTTTTTTTTTTTTTTTTTTTTTTTTTTTTTTTTTTTTTTTTTATAAAGATGTGTCATGGAACGTGCTGTAAGTGTTTTTCTTTTGGAAACCCCAGTATTTTTTTCAAGATGGCTTATGGAAATTCCAGTATTCGTGATCTGTACTTTTGGAAACTACATTATTTTTAGATGTGGGATAGCTATATATGATTTATTATTGTTATTGTTGTTTGTATCATTGCTATTATTATAATTATTATCATCATTGTTATTATTATAATTATTATCATAATTATTATTATTTTCTTTATTATTATTATTATATTTTCCATGTCAGTTAAATTTCCCCAAAGTAGGAATACCTTGACGCGCGAGGTATCCGCCACGGCTGAGAAACTTCGGGATTTTTTTTGTTTTATTATTTTTCTTTGGCGTTATTATTACGATTTGTATTTGCGTGCGACGTCAGGAAGTGGCGGGGGAGCACACCGTTCGCCTTTTATCTGAGAATCATTTTCTGGCAGACACTTACTTGACTTCCGCCCCGAGCGAGACCACGCCTTCCGAACGTCATGTGAAGGTATGAATGAGGGTGAATAATTTCACATTGCAGGATAGGTGATTGAGACGCGTTTCGGTGTTACGTCGCGTTTTAGGATGATGTTATTTTGGTGAAGATGGGTTGTTTACATATCTTTCATTGAGACGTTATCCATTCTCATTTGTACCTTTTTCTACTTTCTGTTTCACGCGTTTTTACATTTTTCTTTCATGAATGTTCTATAATTTTTTGACGCTTGCTCTTCATTCTCACTCATACCTTTTATACATTCTCTTACATCCACGTTCTACATTTTCTTTCACGCGTGTTCTTCATTATCATTCGCACTTCCCGTTCCGTCCGTTCGGTCCGAGAATCCGCTTCGACGCTCATTCACAAAGCCGTTCTTACGCCCCGGCTCTTCCTCCTCCTCCTCCTCCTTCGACTCCGCCGGTGTTCTCTCCGACTCGCCGCCGCCGTCGCCGTCGCCGTCTGCCTCCCGACCGATGAGGCCCTGCCCCGCCGATATCCTCCTTTTACGAAACGTCTTGCGTAACGGCGAGGGCGAACGCGAGGGTAAGGCGTGCCGCGGTCGACGCAAGGGTGTCGAGCGGAGCAAAATATGACGACAGTATAAATGTTTTGTATCAGGTTATTGTACCTCCGGTCCTTACATTGTGTCGTAACCTTGGCCACGACTGGCTGGCTGGCTGCTTGCCTTCCATGCCTGTCTGCCTGCCTGCTTGCTTGCCTGCCTACCTGCCTGCCTGACTGTTTGCCTGCCTGCCTGCCTGCTTCGTCGGTCGGTCGTCGCGTCGGACCTAAGTTTCACCAGGGTATTATCAGCGCCATTTTTTTTCTCTCTTTTTTTTACGTATTTTATTTTAATCTCTTGATGTCTCTTCCTCTTCGAAGATGAGAGTGACTTGCCTTTTGTTATTGTTGCAGGATGTTAGGACGCGTTGCGTGTGCATGGATGTTGTCGGATGTGGGTGTTGTAGGCTCGGTTGCGTTGGATGAGGTGTCTCTAATTACGTCGCAACTAGATTTGGATTATTATTATTATCATTATTATTATTATTATTATTATTATTATTATTATTATAATTATTATTATTATTGATGTTATTCTTCACGTAAAACTCTTGGGAGGATGGAGAGCGAGCTACCATTAGTCGCCAGATTTTTTTTTTGTTAATTCGCATCAGAATCCGCGCTAAACCGGAAGGATTGATGTTGATTTAATGTCTCGGCGTTCTTGCCAAGCATCTCCAGGGTGCAGGCCCGGTTTTGGCGTGCACTTTCTCTCTTCCTTTTTTATTTCTTTCTCTCTTCCTATCTCGACCTCTCCCACCCACCCCTCTTTCTCTCTCTCTCTCCCTCCCTCCCTCCCCTCTCCCTATCTATCTATCTATCTATTTATCTCATCTTTGCTCTCTTTCAAACACGCACAGATAAAAAGATGCAAACACACACATGTCTGCGCTTACCTCTTTTGCTCTTCCCTGGACAAGGATTATCCCGTCAGACGGTAGAAGGAGCGTGACATGACACTCTCGCTCTGTCACAATGACTTACCCCCTCACCCCTCACCCCTCCCCCTTACCATCTTCACCGCCTCCCCCTCTCCCTCCTCCTCCCAGTCCTAGCCACCTCTCCCTCTTCCTCCTCCCAATCCTCACTACCTCCCCCTTTTCCTCCTCCTCCTCCCAATCCTCACTACCTCTCCCTCTCCCTCCCCATCCTTACCACCTCCCCTTCTCCCTCTTCCTCCTCCTCCTCCCCCTTCCCCTACCCATCCTCCTCCCTATCCTTACGACCTCCTCCTCTCCCTCATCCTCCCCATCTTCATCACCTCCCCCTCACCCTAACCCTCCCAGTCCTCACCCCCTCTCTCTCTCCCTCACCCTCCCAGTCCTCCCCCCCTCCCCATCCTCACCACCTCCCCTTCTCCCTCCTCCTCCCCATCCTCACAACCTCCCCTTCCCCACCCCCACCACTACTGGGACACAGACATGAGAGGTATGCCAGGTCAGTAGGATGCATAAAGAGTATATATGTATGTTTTATGCTTGTGGGCTGGCGATCGAGTCTTTTTTTTTTTTAAGGTGACATTTCGGAGATATTTAAGATCGGATGTGTGTTTTGTGTGTGTGTGTGTGTGTGTGTGTGTGTGTGTGTGTGTGACTCGAAAGGAGAGTGGTTAGGATTTCCCTTACTATTGTGGCTGTGAGTTTCATTTCACAAGGAAACTTTGCCGTCCGTGCAACGTTCGCGAGGCCGGTGCAACAATGAGGCGAAGGAAATCTCACGTGGTGGTCTCATGTACCGTGTGCCCTCACCTACGCTGTCATGTATGCACACGCATACGCACATGCACGCTCACGAACATTCGCTAACTCACTCACATATTCATTCACACACTCACTTACTTACTCACACACTCACTCACTCACTCACTCACTTACTTACTGACTCACTTACTTACTTGCACACACTCACTCACTCACTTACACTCACTTATTCACATTCAATCCAATCACTCACCCATTCACTCATTTATTCACTCACTCATCCACACACACACTCTATCGCCGTCGCTTCACCTTGCTTCTTTAACCATGGCTTAAAATGAGGTTTCCCTGCCATCACCATTTGGTTGCCATTGCCATTTTATCGGGGGGTGGGGGGGATAGGAGCATAGGAAGGGTTGATGCAACTGTCATTGCATACCGTATCATTGGTGAGCCGTGAGATCGATTCTTGCAGACGTGATATGATGTCTCTATTGCGATTTTTTTTCTTTTCTTTCATTTAACAGCACTTCATAATATTGTTCTTATTTACCTTTTTCTGTCTCGTTCTCTCTTTTTTTTCTCTCGTTCTCTCTCTTTATCTTTCTCTCTCTCTCTCTCTCTCTCTCTCTCTCTCTCTCTCTCTCTCTTTAAATCTTGGTTTTCTTATTTCTTTTCTTTTCCTTTCGTCCATTCCGTTTTTCTTCATTTTAGCTTTCTTTCCATTTTTCTTTGATTTTTGGCTTGAGGTAAAGAATATATTTCCAAGGCGTGATGAAGATGAAGGGGAGTGGTGGTGGGGGGAAGGGGGGAGAAGCTACCGTTGCCATGGTGACGATGGTAATCACTAGCGTAATCGCCGTAGCGGAGTCACGGCGATGTTCAAGGCGTGACGGATGAATCGTTAATTGTCGTTCGGATCAAATGACGAAATGGGCAAATGGGGGAGATCGAGGGCGTTTAGGAGTGGAAACGGAGAAGGAAGGGAGGGAGGGAGGGAAGATGGGAGGGGGAGGGGAGGGAGGAAGGGATTGGAGGAGGAGGGAGGAAGGGATGGGAAGGTAAGGGAAGGAGAGGTAGGGTGGGTGAAAGGAGAAGAGGAAAGAGAGGGGGGGGAGGGAAGGAATGAGGAGGAGGAAGGGAGGAAGGAGTAAAGAACGAAAAAATGAGGGAAGTATTATGAAAAGGGGGAAGTAGAAAGAGGGAAAGAATGAGAGGAAACGGACAGAAAGTTAAACCGAAAAAAGGAAAAAAGAAAAAAAATTCACAGGGCCTTTGGGGGAAACTAGTAATAAATCCGATCGGTAATAAAAACGGATACTTCGCGTGTAGCCAATCGCGAGCGCGCCCTTCGTCCGTAAGCCTTCGTCATCGTCCTCGCCTCCGTCCTCGCCTCCGTCATCCCCTTCGTCCTCGCCTCCGTCATCCCCTTCTTCTTCGTCCTCGCCTCCGTCATCCCCTTCGT